>NC_133650.1:170931942-171231942 GCF_009905375.1 Apium graveolens
CAACATATAAGTCGTAATTAAACCAAAGTCGCTTATGAATCTATACTGTAACTACTCTAGACTCTAATGCTCGTTTTGCGCTTAACGCTTCACTTAAGTCGCTCGAGTACCCTCGGCTCCACCATTTTTAATAAATTAACCATTAGAGTTTTAAGGCGATTCTTTTGCGAGTGCCTTACCAACTGCCTATTACACTTTACATAAATGTTTCATACTCCAATTAGTCATTTAGGGTCTTTAACCAATATTTCAAAGTAAGGCGAGGGGTAATGGTTCGTTCGCGAAACGCCGTTACTTAAAATGGTCGTTTCTCCTAAACCGTACATCGAAATCAAATGAACCACATATCAAACGAAGCTCATAACATGAACTATCTAAATATGGCAATGGTCAATACCTATCAGGGAGTTCTCGGTCCTAATGTTATGAACAAAAGCAGTCTAGAGTTAATCGGACATTACGACGGCTATGTTTACGCGATTTCCCCAATTTATACCATCTCAAATCGACCACCAATCAATCCCAATTCATTCATACAACCAACATCCCTCCAAAACACACTACAACAGTCCCAACACCTCAAGTTCTTCCAATTTATGTTATTCTCATCATGAATTTAAACTATACTTAATTCCTTTAACAAATCAACAAGATTCAACATTCATTTCACTACCACTCCAACCCAAACTCTAAACAAACAAGCTTCATGCTTTACATATACTATATCAATCATAACCATTCCTAAATACTCAAAACTAAAGCTAGGGTTTGGAGTTTATATCTTTTTGAAGGTTCTTAACACAACACAAGAGCTTTGAATGCCTAAAGAACCTTGATCCTTGCTTGTATAACCTTAAAGTTTCATAAAATTCAAGAAAACTAAAGTTATTTTTTTGAAAGTTACTATTCACCATCTTCTTCCTTGAATTATTGGAAGAGATTGTGAAGGAATTTGAAGCTTAAACTCATGGGATAGCTATATCTATGCATAAGGAGTACTAGATAATTAACTTACCAATTAAGGAAGCTTGGAACTTGAATTTTGAAATTCTTCTTCTTGAAAATGGGGAAAAGCCGAGAGCAAGCTTGGAAGAAAGATAGATTTTTGTGTTTGTGATTTGTTTAGCTTAGCTTGGTTGGTTTTGTTTTGATTTTGGTTAATTACCCTATTAACCTTATATTTGTGTGGTTATAAACCAACCACACCTCCTCCTTCCCTATGTCATGCTTGCATCACCTTATTGTGTCATCATCTCTTACTTGCCCTCTCCTTATTGGTTGGATGACCTCATCATCCGTAACCTCCTTGATTAACTTCCTAATTGTTTGCCTAATGACCGTTGATCTGTTATACGGTTCGCTTAACTTTCGTTTTCGTTTATCGTTTGAGGGATCATACCCGGGATCTTATTAATGGGGTTTCCTTAACCTTTCTCAATACATTATAATCCTTTTATGATCCTCTCTTAAAATCCTTGAATTTAAATCCTTTTTATCCTGTTACCTTACACTCAATTCTTTCGGTATCTGGTGGATTTTCAGGAAAAATCAAAGTGTTCTGATTTGGATTCTGACGATCTTTATATACACTTATATCCCATATAAAGTACTAATAAGATCTCAGAATAACAATAGAAGAACCCCTACATAGTGTGGCATGAAAAGTTTTCTCATTCAGCATAATCTGCAAAATCACTATTCATAAGGGTTTCAAAAATTTCAAAATTTAGGGTTATTACAGTCTCCCCTCCTTAAAAGGATTCCGTCCCGGAATCTGATAGAAAATGAATAGGGATACTCTCTTAACATTGCACTTTCTAACTCTCGAGTAAATTTTCCCACATTGTGGTTCTTCTATCAAACTCTTAATAGTTTGATAACCCTTCTCCTAAGCACTTGTTCCTTTTCACTCTATAATCCTTCCTGGTTGCTCCATATAGGTTACGTCGGGTTGCATGTCTATGTGCTCATATGCCCCTATTTATCTGGCATCTGAATTACACTTCCTTAACATTGATACGTGGAACACGTTAAGAACTTGCTACATGTTCGGGGGTAGGGATAGCTCATATGCTAGCTTCCCAATACGTCTTAATATATCCAAGGGTCCAACAAATTGTAGACTTAGCTTTCCTTTCTTTCCGAACCTCATCAATTCTTTTCAAGGGAATACTTTTAACAATACAAGGTTCCCTCCTTCATACTCTTTGTTCTTTCATTGTCAAATCAGCATACTTCTTATGTCCATCTTGGGCTACTCCCAGCTGTCCTCTGATTAGATCTATTATATCCCTGGTCCTTTGGACTACTGCGGGTCTGAGCATCTTGCGCTCTACAGCTTCATCCTAACATAAGGGAGATCGATATTGTCTTCCCTCAAGGATCTCATATGGCGACATCTCGATAATGACATATGATCTATTGTCGTAAGAAAACTCAATCCGTGTTAAGTGATCATTCCAATTTCTTTCAAGTCTATTGCACAGACTCTCATTATAGCTTTTAGCATTAGAGCTTTTGCTTCTCAATACCCATTCTTTTCCGGTTCGTAATCGCTACTACCTTCCGTTCCTAATATTATACTGGTTATACTTTTGCTCGTTAGCGTTCTATAACCTTTTAATAACCACGTCAACCTTAGTATCACGAACGCGTTAGAATCGGAATACCACCGTACTGATACTACTTCCTTTAGCTGCTTCCATCTTCGAAAGCTTGATCCATCATATAGAAGTAAAGGAATTTGTTGAGAGATCACTATTATCATGAACACTTGTTCTATAGTTAGTACAGAAGGTGGCCAGCCTTTAGTACTTGACAAGCAATTAAACAACATGTGGTATCCTACTAGGCTTCTATCACACAGATAGATTGTCATTCGGCAATACCTCCCCTTCTGGAAGGGTTGTTCTTCTCAGCTTATATGAAATGAAAAGAAGAGAAAAGAACGAATTGAAGAGAATTGTATATATGAAAAAAATATACTTCCACAAAATATTTGGCTTGGAACCTACCTCTGAATTATAGAGGTTTGTCATAGGAGAACAAAACATATGCGTATATATATCAACATCAGGTATTATAACATCGTATTTCACCTGCCTAAATATTTTTGATATTCTGTCCATCATTCTATGGACCCATGTTCTTGCTCAAGCTTATACACAATCACCTTTGAAACTCCCTCGACATCGAAAATCGAATCTGGGATTTCATTCTAGACATCATCGTTACTAGAATTCTATGCTTGCACCGCAACCTTCCTCATATAGTAATACCACTCTCTTTTCATAAGAGGGAATAAATATTCAATAGGTAGATACTCTACTTAATTAGTCTATCAATGATAACTTATACACTACCTCGACCCGATTAGTGGTACTCAATCTCAACATCCATTCCAATACAACTCTCACGGTTGTAAGTAATCGGCTCATTACTCGTAGAATCATTCCTGCATTACTGTGGTCCACCGTTGACCTACTGTAGTCATTTGTTTTCCATGAAGTCTTAATAGCTAACCATACGGAGTCCATACATATCGTATCGAATTCTTCTAAGGAGGTAACATGATCACCGTTCATGATTCATGAAGAACACTCCTGAACTTGACATACATATGATATGAAGCAGATAAAATTGCAGAAGAGTTTCAATGAAAGCAACGATAGCAGGTTAATACCATTATTAACCATATGTCTTTATTAGGAGACATGAAGCTCAAAGGTTCATTTAGTCCTTTCGTAACATGGTCCTGGCTTATCTTAAGATATGACCCTCTAAGATAGATAGGCGTCTCATGGCGATTATACGAATTAAACCTTTACCAAACTACTATTACAGTTGGGTATTGCACAGTCATCAGAAGGAATGTCAATCTTTCAAATCATAATACAATCTTCACGGCTTTAACCATTATCATTGTATTCTTCTGGCACGAGCGCCGATAATTGTCTTCTTACTCTTAAAGTGTCGGCCACCTCTTTGGCCCTTCTTGATAGTAATATTTCCTTACAACCAATGTCATTTTAACCACCTTCACTAAATTTTCTACCTCATTTCCAATCACTGCTTGTGTGAAGATGTTTTCCTTAAAATATGATGAGTAAAAAAATATCACCATTTTTCCATAAGTTATTGCCTCAGTCTTTAGAGGTTAATCATTGTCACGACTGACTCTCGATCATACTTAGGACATCTTTTATCTTAGGTCCTAATTGCCCTGAACAATTTCGACCTTTACTGGTTCGATCCATACTTTCTTGTGGTTTAACATGTGCCCCACTTGGCATTATTATAATTACGTCACATTTCCTTTATCAAAATTTCTATTCTTGAGAACTTTGAATATTACCTTTCTCCTTGTAAAACCTCTAAGGTTATCCTTGAATCGTTCCTCAGGTATTCCCTAGATGCAGGGCATATCAAGATACCATTTATTAATACCATAATCATTGTCTATATACTTCTGAAAAATTTCTCCACTGATCCTTAAAGGTTGTTATTACCTTTATCCTTTCCAATTCATACTGTCAAAACTCATGATGTCCCTATTAAGGGTGAAATGCCAACCTTTATGCATTCCCCTAGGATTCATTTCAAGTTATCGAGGTTCTATCCTTACTTCTACCTTTAAAAAGGTACATACATCCTTCCATGGATAGATCAAGTCATATATCCTTGATAGATTATCTTATTCAATTATTCCCACCTCGATAGTATATGCCTAATTTTCACAATAACACCTGTATTCAAAATGAGGTCAATCGATATGGCCTCCAAAAGATAACAACGGTTATCCGCTTTTCTTGCCTAATTTGGTAACGATAACAAGGATGTTCTGGAAGATATTGGTCGTGTTCAACGCGAACTTCTTCTTAATAATTCCTTATTTACTTTTGTTGTTTATCTCAACAGTCATCTCAATGTTGGGATATCTTTCATACCTGGCGTCTCCCTTTCTGGGTATCAAGCCATCGGTCTTACACTTCATATTCTTGAAGGTCACTTCCTTCATCCAATTTTCCTAATTTCTTACTTCCTTGTCTCCTCAGTCTATCCGCGTCTTATTATTTATCCTTCGAACTATCTCAAGGTTTCCTCGAATCCTCCCAACTTACAGGGGATAAAATATATGTATCTCTTATGCCTTCCACCATCAATTTTAACTCATAGTGAATCACCCTCATCCTGACGATTACATACTTTTCTATTTCTATTGCTACGAGTCTTTAGGGTTTCCTCATACCCAACTCCTTTATCATTCCTCACACTCTACTGCCTTTATATTCCTTTCCACTTCAGTTTCTTTTTATTTTCCTTTCTCTTATCATTATTTCATGAACCAACACAACATAAGTATTGATTTCAAACATCCCGTCATTCTGGATTCGTGCCCTCAGAACGAATCTTGACAACCTTTACAACTTAGATTCATAATTCATCATACTCGTCTGCCTTTGCTCTGGCTCTAAAGCTTTTACAATATCTCCATAACCTTGGGAAGTACTTTCCTGAAAACAATTGACTGAACTTAAATCAGTTTATTATAATCTCTTGCTCCGTGCCTTCCTTGGCCTTTCACCAGCGGGTGGTCTCTCTCTTAGGAGGGTAAGTGACAAAAACAGTCTTTTGTGGTTCATCAATCATTTAGAATCTCAAATGATTCCTCTATTTCCTTTAGCCAGGCTCTTGCCTCGGCTGGGCCAGCTTGTTCCTTGGAACTCTGAGAGCTTAGCGCTTAGAGGTCCTGAAAGAATTTCCCACTACATTGTTTCCCTCAAGGTGGTGGTTGGGAATAAAGTATAAGTTCTGTTTAGACAGGTCCATGAATTTCCGTATAGGAGTACCATCTCGGGTCTCCTGATCTCGCTCGACTTCTGTTATCTCAGTCTAAATATTTCTTCCTACTCCCCATAATTGGGGTGATCTTTTAATTTAAACTCCTCATTTTCCACTTTAGTATATTTTGGGTTCCTTATATCTTAATTGCGACCTCCCTGATTATCACATTCAAGGTTTGCCCCTAATCTTATTCCTTGTGGGGGCATATTAGTTGGAAAAATTTTGAGAATCTCTGGATATTTGTCTTACTTACTTTGCTTAAGTCTTTCCCTTGTTCAGTCCTTGCACGATTGCAAATTATGAATTCTCAAGTTTGATAAACTTCATGACACTCTCTTAAGTGTTAATAGAGCAATTAACGATATGATCTTATCACAAACAAACTGATCTGAACTGAAATTAATGAATATATACATAACCATTTGTTCGAGGGTACAACAACTGAACACATTAAAGAGAATTACATCATTGGATCTGATCGCTTCCATCCCAAAAGTACTACCATAGATAATCATCTAGTCATTAAATCTAATCATCCATAACTTAGGCTAATCCTCCAAAAGCGGTGCTGCATGAAATTCTTGTCAGATTGCTCAGACTCTACACACTATCATGGATCAAGAAATGCGGGCACGCACAACATCCCTAACCTGCTCCATTAAAGCGGTGATGAGGTCTAAGATAGTTGCAAGTAGAGTTGGATCAATCTGACCCTCAAGATGGCCTCTAGCTGTAACACGGGTGGTAGCCTCAATCCTTTCCATGCTATACGCTAATCCTGCCGGAAGTACTCCGCCCTCAATCCTTGGTGCAGTAAGTCGGTCCAACAGATCACTTCTAACATTACGGGCCTCAGACAGGCCACCCAACGTCATATGATAATTGGCGATAAGAGAAGCCTGAGTGGTAGGATCTAGTAGTCCATGGGATGCAGGTGGCGCAGACCCAGGAGATCCAAATGGATAACCAAGCACGGTATCAGGTAACAATGGTGCAGGAGATAAAGGTGGCATTTCCTCAGTAGGTGATGGGCTCTGTACCAGGGATGGAACAGGAATTGGTGGAACCTCATGGATGTCTACAGGAACCTCTGGAAGAGGGTCTGATACTGGTATAATTGGTGCCGTGGAAGGCCCTACTCCTTCTGCCCTCATTAACCTTTGTGCCCTTGGTAACTCTTCATCCTCTAGTGCCACCCTCGCGGCCATTCTTGCTCTGGTAGTCGCCCTGACTACGGTCATCAATTCCTCAGCGGTCCTTTCTTTATTCTCATCAGGATCCTCTATGAGATCCTCCTCAGCCACAATCCTTTCCGGAATAACATCCTCAACTGCAACATTCTCAATATGAATCTCATCCGGTCCCTCATTAGGGTACTCTATCGGATTCACAACTTGATCTCCAACTTGTAATAAAACATCCTCATGCTGATGCTCCTGAACCTCAGGGTTCGGTGCCCCGCTGCCCTATACGAGAACGAACCATGTTACTATCATGATATTTATAAGGGTTCCCGTAAGGGTTTTAACTGTCAGTACTACGTTAGGTAGCCCGACTATGAACTTGGCAAGAGTTCTTATTATTTTTGTGAGTTTATTATTATATCGTCGCATCATCTCTGAGGCTTATAACGCTTAGCTCTGATACCACTTCTATAACATCCCCAAATCCGGGGTCGGGGATCCGGGTTGTCACGAGTTCCATTTCCCTTAATAACACCCAATCTTAATAAATAATCAACTACTCTGTACTGTGACCCCACAATAAACACACACACCACAAGTTATAGTCTCAGAGATCAATATCCAAAAATAATCACAAGTCGTTTTATTCCACAATTATATGCCAATACACCTTAAAAGGGTTTCTGAATAAATTTACATTTCTTTGCCATTATTACAATTGATAAAGATATATAAGTCTGGTACATCAAAAGTTGAAAGCCTAGCCTATTGGTAGTTCCTACCTCAGCTACAGCGACATCAACGCCTATAGGAAACTGTGGAACGTTTCCTAATCGCTTGCGAATCGGGAGCTTGGTCCTGTTCATCTGTTCTATCTGTTGTTGTGTGATAAAAGAAGAAAGCAAGGGTGAGCAGCAAGCCCACCAAAATAATATGTATAATGATTAACAATATATGAGCCTTCTCATAGTACTCATGAAAGTCTTGGTCAAAAGAAATGAACCAAGTTTGATATCTTAATGTGATGAAGTCGCATAATATTCAGTATATGTACATATATACTTTTCACAATCTTTGAAATCCTCTGACGTGTATAATATACACAGAGTTCCAGTTTATAACTGTATAAAATTATCGTTGCAAGGTGATCTCATATATCTAACCTTGTCTCAACGTTTTTCCGAAAATCTATGACATGCACAAGATAATCATTTACTAGATATAAGTTCAACAGATGAAGTTACAAGATACTCCAATATACTTATATCCAAATACTACTTGAACTACCACCGTTCAAGTTATAATCAGTTTCAAAAGTTCATCACCCAGATAAGACTACAAGATAAGACTTGAATAGATTCAATCCTTGAAATATCATTATAAATAATGAAGTTACGAGATGCTTCATTAAGTCCCGATATATAAATATATTCATATATATATCTCCCATACATTTCCTGAAAACCTCTGTCATGTAAAGTATGAACAGAGTTGCAATATTCCATAAATTTGGAAAGGAAAGAATTTTGGCATAAACCCGATATCTTGCTGATCAGGCAAAGATACCAATAAGTAACCTTTTCTACTAGTAGATGGACGAATTCCCCACTGGTCATCACCCTGGTCGCAATAGGACCTTATGCTAGACTGCCACTCAGCCACTTATGCATTTGATGGACTCCCACTGAGCCACTTACACTATAATGGACGCCCACTGAGCCCATGTTGCTTATGCCGACTCGATAGATGGACTTACTTCCCGAACGTTGGGTAAGTAATCAATTAATTTACCAAAACAGCAACCTTGTTCCGAATATAAAATACACCACAGAGCCGGATCCCTCCAGTTTTGAGCGAGTATTTAAATCCCCTTTAAAAAGGAAGATCTTAAATATATAAAAATGAGTTTTGGGATCCGCTCTAACTTTTAAAAATCATTTTAAAGACTCGAAAACACTTTAAAGAGTGTTTGGAGTAATGCTGATTTAATAAAGTAAATCAGTCCCAATATATTAGAAAATATCTGAATATTATTATTTAAATAATATTCCCATAAAAAATAATCTTTATAAAAATAATTGAGGTAGAAGTTGTAAAACTTATACTTAAAGTGAGTATTAAATAACCAAAGATATACTTATACGAAAGTACTATCTTTATTTGAATAATCAAAGATAAGTTTGATTATCCACACCTTATTCTTTAATAAAATAAAGAATATATCTCAGCAAATAATCGGAGTCATAGATCCTCAAATGAATATTCAAATAATATTCATTAAATAATATAAACTGAGTCATAAGCCCTCGAATGAATATTCGTAATAATATTCATTAAATAAAATAACAGGAGTCATAAGTCCTCGAATGAATATTCAAGTAATATTCATTAAATAATATAAAGGTATCGAATAAACCTTATTCGATTAATAGTTTTGAAACTATATCAATATATATATATATATATAAATATATATATATAATATACTCGGGAACATCGACTCCCGGTTTTAGAAAATGTTCACCTTTGGGTCCCCTATCCTAAGGGTATACGCAACTACTGCTTATCTCTAGCATAGATATTATGCAACTTATAAGCATTGAAATCAACAGATAGATAACCAGATTACGAAACAGACATGCATATATATACTATCTCAGCATGCTTCAATATATCGCAAAATTTGTTAATTAACCAACATGCATCTATCACAAGATAATGCATATACATATATACATCACCACAACAGTATAACGGGTAGAAAACTTGCCTGAGTGACTGGGGGTAATAAAAGGTCTGGGACGAGTCTGGAAACCTATAAACAACATATAAGTCACAATTAAACCAAAGTCGCTTATGAATCTATACTGTAACCACTCTAGACTCTAATGCTCGCTTTGCGCTTAACGCTTCACTTAAGTCGCTCGAGTACCCTCGGCTCCACCATTTTTAATAAATTAACCATTAAGAGTTTTAAGGCGATTCTTTCGCGAGTGCCTTACCAACTGCCTATTAGAATTTACATAAATGTTTCATACTCCAATTAGTCATTTAGGGTCTTTAACCAATGTTTCAAAGTAAGGCGAGGGATAATGGTTCGTTCGCGAAACGCCGTTACTTAAAACGGTCGTTTCTCCTAAACCGTACATCGGAATCAAACGAACCACATATCAAAACGAAGCTCATAACATGAACTATCTAAATATGGCAATGGTCAATACCTAGCAGGGAGTTCTCGGGTCCTAATGTTATGAACAAAATCAGTCTAAAGTAAATAGGACATTACGACGGCTATGTTTACGCGATTTCCCAATTTTATACCATCTCAAATCGACCACCAATCGATCCCAATTCATTCATACAACCAACATCCCTCCAAAAAACACTACAACAGTCCCAACACCTCAAGTTCTTCCAATTTATGTTATTCTCATCATGAATTTAAACTATACTTAATTCCTTTAACAAATCAACAAGATTTAACATTCATTTCACTACCACTCCAACCCAAACTCTAAACAAACAAGATTCATGCTTTACATATACTATATCAATCATAACCATTCCTAAATACTCAAAACTAAAGCTAGGGTTTGGAGTTTATACCTTCTTGAAGCTTCTTAACACAACACAAGAGCTTTGAATGCCTAAAGAACCTTGATCCTTGCTTGTATAACCTTAAACGTTCATAAAATTCAAGAAAACTAAAGTTATTTTTTTGAAAGTTACTATTCACCATCTTCTTCCTTGAATTATTGGAAGAGATTGTGAAGGAATTTGAAGCTTAAACTCATGGGATAGCTATATCTATGCATAAGGAGTACTAGATAATTAACTTACCAACTAAGGAAGCTTGGAACTTGAATTTTGAAATTCTTCTTCTTGAAAATGGGGAAAAGCCGAGAGCAAGCTTGGAAGAAAGAGAGATTTTTGTGTTTTTGATTTGTTTAGCTTAGCTTGGTTGGTTTTGTTTTGATTTTTGGTTAATTACCTTATTAACCTTATATTTGTGTGGTTATAAACCAACCACACCTCCTCCTTCCCTATGTCATGCTTGCATCACCTTATTGTGTCATCATCTCTTACTTGCCCTCTCCTTATTGGTTGGATGACCTCATCATCCCTAACCTCCTTGATTAACTTCCTAATTGTTTGCCTAATGACCGCTGATCTGTTATACGGTTCGCTTAACTTTCGTTTTCGTTTATCGTTTGAGGGATCATACCCGGGATCTTATTACTGGGGTTTCCTTAACCTTTCTCAATATATTATAATCCTTTTATGATCCTCTCTTAAAATCCTTGAATTTAAATCCTTTTTATCTTGTTACCTTATACTCAGTTCTTTCGGTATCTGGTGGATTTTCAGGAAAAATCAAAGTGTTCGGATTTGGATTCTGACGATCTTTACATACACTTATATCCCATATAAAGTACTAATAAGATCTCAGAATAACAATAGAAGAACCCCTACATAGTGTGGCATGAAAAATTTTCTCATTTAGCATAATCTGCAAAATCACTATTCATAAGGGTTTCAAAAATTCCAAAATTTGGGGTTATTACAGCTACTACCACTGGTTCTTCAACTTTTTCTTTATCTACCTTCTCTTCATCTTCAAAGACTTCTTTTAGAACCACTATCGCTTCTTCCTCGGCTTGATCCAGCTTTCTCTTAAGATTCCGAGAACGCGTATGCATACACGCTCGCTAGATCACCTGAAATAAGACAAGGAAACAGGTAAGTTAAAATGTCTGACTCAGTGAATTTTAACGACCAGTGATGACAAACACATAAACTAAAAAAATAACCAACACTACAGTCCCCGGCAGCGGCGCCAAAAACTTGTTAGTCGCTAAACACGGGCTAATAATACACGTAAGTATACGAGTTCGCAAGTAGTATAGAATCTTTTCTAGTTCGTTCCCACAGACTCTGCTTTGGTTGATTAATTAATTTATGCACTTATACACCGATGATATGGTTATTATTCAATGTTAAGACGATAACAAATTGTGGTTGTTTATAACTAATAATTACGCTAACTATTATAACTACGAGAATAAGATTGACTGAATTAATATATATGACAAATATGGGATTCTAACTTCATTAATTACTTCATTCAATAGCCTTATTGTTCTCAACCTTAACATGCAATGGTGATGACACTAATCAGATAACACGAAACTGATAAACGCCAACTTTCGTTGCACGAATACCATACTACCAGACATCCACAAAAGAGATAGAAGCTGAATAGACACCAATTATATTGAGACCCTATATGTCTATAGAATTTGACAACATAACGGTTTAAGAATAAGTTATCTATCTTTATTACACAGGGCAAGTAAGATGGTTAAAATTATCTACGAATCATGCATCACAGTACATGAACCTATGCTAGCATGGCAAGTTCTAAATCCTAAAATTCACTTTCGCTTCAATAAGAATTAGCACACTATCTTAAAAGTTCGCGATGCTCATAAGACGAATACGCACAACCAATACTAGGCTATCATACAATCACCACATGCTAAGGCATCGAAATAATTTAACTAAAGAAATCCATAAATTAATCCGCTAGAACCCCACGACAACGATTAGCCCATAATTGGACTCATCATCAACGTGGGTTCCGATGAAAGCATGGTATTACAAACGTAGTCTTTATAATGAATAAGTAGACCAAAGTTAACACAAGAGTATAGGTTTAACAAAACAAGAATCGAGCATCCAAGATTACAACTCAAAACAAAGAATTACAAGAATAAACTAGATAGTCTATGCCTTTGTTGAATTGTGCTATAGGTCTCTTGTCATCTTCTCCTTAGGTCTAATATGTCTCTTCCTTGATATTGATTGATATCTTATTAAAAATGACCTAAAGATGTTTATATAGCAGCCCCATGCAGTGTAGACTTCTTTCTCTCAGAAACCAAGTAGAAACAGGAATCTGTCATCCCGACACGGCGCGGGCGCGCGCTTGATCAGCGCGGGCGCGCTGGCTTTCTGTACTTCGGCGCGGCCGCGTGCTTGATCAGCACGGGCGCACTGGACTTCTGCAAGAAATTATTTTCTCCATTTTCCTTGCAGCTTCGAGCTGGCTTCAACGAGCTTTTATTCCAACACCACCTTAACACCAAATTAGCACCAAAACAATGCTAATTCACCTGATTACCTAGATGATGCCTGAAATGCAAAAACACTCAAAAACACGTTAAAACACTGAACAACTTGAGGAATATTATTTCAAATATTCTTTTAAAACATAATTATTCAAGGTCTAATTATTTAATACTTATTATTTAATTAATTATTATTTAATAAATGATTTAATATGATTTAAAAATTATAAGACCTACTTTAAAAATATTTCTGAGTTTTAGAAAGTTATTCGAATACTTTCAAATCGTCGAAAAATATTATCTCGGCTTATTTTAAATATTTAGAATATAGTTTCAAAAGAAACTCCCCCTTATTTAATTATCTGTTGACAACGGTCAACTCACATCCTTAGTACTTCCTCCGAAAATTCTCGGAAGTACATATATATACATATATGATGAGTTGTTTCTATCAACAAACAAAACGCTTGGGGAACTTCGATGTGGTTCGAGTTCTTGAAATATGATAGAATTCTTCAAAGGACTTGAAGAGGTAAACTCAAGAAGAGTACTAGGGAGACTACCAAAGGTACCGCAGGAGAAGGCACTTTGTGTACTCAGGAACTTGTGAAGTATGTGTATACCCGAAATGGGACACGTAGCCCGAATGCGGCAAGGGTGATAACCGGGATACGAAGATGTCATCCTTCTATAAGTAGAAAAGGTTACTATTTCCGTATTATGACTGATCAGCGTATGCGGTGGCTCTAGTGAATGTCCTAAATTCTTCCAATTTGAATTGCGATGCAATACCGTAACCCAAGCCTAGGTGATGGGTTTACCGTTAAGGTATTCACAGGATAATAAGTCAACAAAAAGAATGTTTTCGAACAAAGGTGTGTATCACCGAGGAAAACTATTTTAAATAAACATATTTATCGTATATGGAATTATACATGAATTTCTCATACAGTCTTTTCATACTGTACATTATTATGCTGGGCATTATAGTTCACACTTGTTTTCTTAAATTGACACAATACAACAGTGAATCAAGATGCCTATCATGAAACTCACGGCCAGGAAACGGGTAGGAAACGGCCAGCTGTTCCGTAGGATGTTTGGTGTTGTACCTCAGGTAGATAAGATAAGCTGGATTGGTTTTCAGTTATTTTTAGTCTGACTTATTTACAAGGGTGATTTATGTAAGATAATAACCAAGAAACGAATATTTGGCCGCCGGTCTAACCTTACATAAAGGTTACTTCTGCGGTAAGACTTAATCAATTTTGGGATTGTAATAATTATCACTTTGTGAATGGATACACTCTAGTAATGCATGGTTCGTTTCCAAGATAATAACCTATAAGTGTGTGTGTGTTGATAAGTGTGGGGTCGTAAAGGTGTGAGTATTATATATTGTGGTACGAGATAAGTGTTATACAAGATTCAGATGGCGTGGCCTCCTAGATCCCTGATCCCGAATTTTAGAGCGCCACATCAAGGACTGATAGCATAGAGAAGTAGTTTGAGTTGTTTTCCATTTGATATCTATAATATTAAAATGCATATAATGAATTAGTCTACAGATGATTGTTAAATTATGTTCAAGTAACTATTCATATATTCAAAATATATATCTCCCACTATTTTATTAAATCAATAGCCCTAACTATTAATGCGGAAAGAATATCTTCTATATACTTTCTAGTGAGCCAAGATCCATGTTACATCATATCTTAGGTCATATTTGGCTTTTCTCCCAAAACAATATTATTTAGGTAGAAATCATTTGTCAATTATATCAACTATATAACTCTTGGATAGTCTAGTGGAACAACATTTGTTCATATTTTTCAAATAAATCTTGCCAAACTCTGTGCTTCTAAGTTCACAATACTATTGTGGTAACTTAGTTAAGTCAAACCCAAAGGTCTAAAAGTATTATATACTTCAACACACCTTCCCACGATAGATGGGAGTACTTCGCTCTGGAGAACCCACTCCTTATCGATCTAGGGGTTAAAACGTTGAACATATTGGAAGGCATCTAAACAACTTAATATTAACATTAGGGTTTTGTTAGTATTAAAATGATCATGATCCCATGTGATCCTTTCAAGCTAGTGAAAGAATCAATGTCAATCTATGGTGAAAAATATAAATTCAATTACAAGTCTTTATTCTTCTTGTCTTCATAGTTGCTCCTCCTCTTGGACCACACCTTCTACAAGTACATTACATTGAAACAAACTATACTAATGTACATCATAAGAAAACTCGAGTTACATTTGAGGAATTTTTGGTCGAAAGCATAAAAATTGAAAAATAAACAGTTACAAGAATAATGAAAATGACATGTAAGTCGTATTTATAAAACCAAAACCATAAACTTTAATCTAAGGTCTTAAGGCCATTAACAACACCATGCTCAAGTAAACAAATAAAGAACTTGAAAAATATAGCGTGGTCCGGGGCGGCAGCCCTCGGGCGGGGGTTCGGAGGCGGCAGCCCCCAGGCAGGGTCCCGGGGCCGCAACCCCAGGTTGGGGTCGAGCTACAGATCATATTTTCACCATTCTTTGCCACTACTGCATCAAATACAGTTTTAAAAGCATGTATCATATACATATTGTAACGCCCTCAAATCCGGGGTCTAGATTTGAGAGTTACTGACCGATAAAACATAATATAATAGGCACATCGGAATAAAATAATAAATATGACCCCTTGCATGCAACTGGATCGATCACAGGTTATAGTATGAAACATGTACTACTACAAACCAAATGTTATTACAACCCATA
Source organism: Apium graveolens (assembly GCF_009905375.1). NCBI lineage: Eukaryota > Viridiplantae > Streptophyta > Magnoliopsida > Apiales > Apiaceae > Apium > Apium graveolens. Next base: position 170,947,887 of record NC_133650.1, read on the forward strand.
AGTCTATTTAGTTTTACAAATTATTCAAGTTTTATTACAAACCTCTAAACTAGTCAAGTATCACAAAACAGTCTTCCTGGAATACACACCAAACTATTTACAAGCACACAACTCCTGGTAAAACCTGGCACTCAGGCCTGCTCTGACTTAGCTGAAAGCTCAGAATAATAAACAAGTATGAGTGAAAGAAATGCTCAACAAGCAGTATATAGCTTCTGATTAAAACAACAACAACAATATATATCCGAAGAATAAAACCAAACAACAATACCTGAACAATATCAAAAGCTAATATGAGCTTTGATGATAAACAATACTTTTATACATATATTTTGGATTAGAATCCTTGAACGACGGTGTGTTGCCGTCGGTGATCAGCCGCAGAGCAACATTGGTATGCCAAAGCATATCCAACTAAACCAAGGGTACCCAAGGCAGACATTGGCCTAGCAAGGTATTATATCCAAGTATAATATATAGCTCACACTGGACCGCCGCCACAACCTCTTACGCAACCATCCAATCCATAAAAACATTTTTAATCAAAGGAGCCGAATGAAATGACATCCTTAACAATATAACTCCCCATTTCACATTGTCCGGAGTCATCTCAACAACTATAGCAAAATAACTAGAAAAATTAGTTATTCGGTAATCTCATCTCAAAGTTCCACTGTATAGAGTAATTGTAGCGAAATTTAAAACATTTAACTATTCTGAACATAGAATAGGGAAGAAATACTTGCATGATTATAATTAAATAATTTGATATATGAAATGCTAAACTATTCTAAAATTAGAATAGTATAGAAACTTGCATAAATAGTTCAAAATAAATATCACTTGAACGATAAGTGAAGGTCGGGATATTTGCCTGGTATACTCAATTTTCTTCACTATAACCTTGGCTTATAACTGCGGGCTACCGATTCAGTCTAACACCTGGTTGCGCTCCTTGCTACTCGATTCTATAAACAAAAGGACTACTTCAATTAACAAAACCAAACTCAATCGACGTAACTATACGTCTCGACTTCTACCCGATCGTTTATAATTATGGCATTGAAAGCTGTAAACAGATAGCATGCATATCACATAGCATATAATCATGTTATTCATATAACACGTAAACATATAATTCATGCAATACATAAGTTAGATAATCAAAAGATAAGACTCGGTGCTTTTAGAATTGAAATCGGGTCTAGAATAGAATTTATCGATCAGCAACCGGCTTAGATTGACTCACAAAAAAATGACCTTTCTATACAAAAGAATTTAGGTCTCGAAAGTATTTTTAATAGAAGTGGGATATTTTTCTGAGTCTAGACGCGTTCGTTTCGTAACTAACGAACGAACGGTCTATTTATTACGAATAAAATAAGAATAAATCAATTAATAATAATATGAATTGATTTTTAAATACCTAAATATAAATTTTAAAATCTCAAAAGTAATTTTAGGAAATATTTGAATTAATTACATATAATTATATTTTATTTAACTATTTATAAATAAAATTAATTGTTAAAATGAATTAATCAATTAATTAAATCCATAATTGATTAATTAAAATGAATTATAAATAACTAAATCAAATTTAGGTTTTTGAAAATAATAAAATAAAATAATTTTTGGAACTTAAAATAATTTAATTAACTATTAAAATAAATAAATAATTAAATATCAGAATTTAAAAACAATTTTTAGAATTTAAGAAAATGATTTTTAAAAATAGAAAAAGGAATTTTTGAATTAAATTTTAAAAAGAATTGTCAGAAACACTTTTCGAAACTGGGACAAGATGCTGGAAAGATCAAAGAACGGGGGTTTGGGGACGGTGACCAGAGTTCGTGAAGAACTCCGCCGGAAACCGGGAAATTGCCAGAAACCGGCAAGCTCCCACGAGCTCCGGCGACCCTAATTATCGGCCAAAAACGTGCCGTTTGAGCTCGTTTTCAACACCAAATCCATCCTTGCACTCACAGAAGCCCAAAAATGCTTACAACAGTCACAAACCATTGCCAGGCCTGAAAATCCGATCAAAACCAACTATTTTCCGGTGAATTAATCAGAATTTTCGTTTTCAATGATTCCTCAACCAAATTAAACGTATTATACACCAAAATGAAGCTTGCATCACATATAATCTAAACCCAGTAACCAAATCATCAAAAAATCACATGCAAGAACAAAAAATAGATTTTAAAATCAGAGCAAAATTCACTATATCATTCTGGGGATTAAACGACTTAAGTTTTTACTTAAATCGATTCTACTACTCATGAGAAAGCATATTATAACATCAAGAACAACTACAAAATCCTAGAAATCAAAAACTCAAATTCAAGCTCAAGAACAAAAAAATTCGATTTTAACAAAAACCCAACCTCAGATTATGATTTTGGTATGAACAGAAAGCTCTCATCAAGGGCTTTCATTTGGTTACCAGAGCATTAACATCTGATTCCTATAACTCCCAAAATCATGAAATCTTTGATTAAGAACAAATTATACCCCCAAAATTTTGATTTTCTATTTTCTTATTTTCTGAATTTTTGATAAAAATGAATAAAAACGAGTTTTTCAGCTGTTTATATTTTTAGAAAAATAAATACCCCAAAATCAATTAAGGGTTTTTTATCCCTTAATTAAAATAATTAGGCCAAAAAATAATAATTATGGGGAATAATTTTTAAATCAATTAAATATAAAATTTATGTCAAAATTCCCCAAATATTATGAATAATCCAAAAATGCAAAATAATGGATATTTGAAATGGGTATGATTTTATAAAAATAAAAATATGAATTTTGTGGGATTTGACGTCCCGGTGGGGTCCCAATGCGTTTATTTTTGAGAAACCGAAACGTTTCCTAAATTAATAGAAAACCCCAAAAACTCATATAATGCATTCAAACGTACACAAAACATAGGACAACAAGTACCTCGATAAAAATGCTAATAAACACACGTCCAGATTGCAGATCGATTCATATAATTGCATTTTAAACACATACAAATAATCGAAAAATTTTCTGGTCCCCACGGAGTCAAAGATAGCAACTATAACATGTTATAACATGGCACTAATAATTTTAAACTCATGCAAACACATAATATTTAATTAATTATCATAAAATATTCACATAATTTTCCCGGATATTACATCCTTCCCCTCTTAACAGGATTCTTTCCTCAGAATCAGCTTAGGAAAACAAGTGAGGGTACTTGGATCGCATTTCGCTTTCCAAATCCCAGGTCGACTCTTCAACCTTGTGATTCCTCCACAAGACTCGCACTAAAGACACAGACTTATTCCTAAGCACTATTTCCTGTCGGCCTGAATTCTGTACCGGTCATTCTACAAAAGACAAATCTGGCTGAATCTCAATGGGCTCATATTCTATCACATGATTCGAATCAGGCAAATAACACTTCAACATTGATACATGGAACACACTGTGGATATACTGCATGTGTGGTGGTAGGGCTAGCTCGTAAGCGACTTTTCCATGCAAAAAGACAATATTTAATTTGTGGTTAAGATGTTTACCTTAAGAAGCTTTACAATTTTTTTTGTCTAATGGAGGTCCAAGTTTCAACAATCGCCACGTATCCTATCGCGAAACGATCTACTCCTTGAAGGTGTCCACACGGATGATCGAACGGAGGATGAGCGTGTACTAGCACTCGTAAATCAGAAGCCACCTTTTCTCTCTCTCTTTCTCTCTCAAACTGCTAGGGTTTGTGTTTTTATCTTATAAAAACGTCAAACCCTAGTTGAGGCTTAAAAAGATATTATATAGGGAAGAGAAAAAGTCTTGTAACCCTAAATTAATTTAGAGTTTTAATAAATCCGAAAATCCTAGTTATTATTAATTAAGTCTTACTTTATCACCAATAACTCAATTTCGGATTTAATAGTAAATTTGAATTTCTTATTTATTTAGTTAATTAAGCCTTACATAATTAATAACAAATTATTCGAATTACTTACATTTAATTTAAATCCGAATTTAAATTAAATAATCCTTCAATCATTCTTTGTGTGACCCTTTTTTTATCGTAGGTTACCCGCAGCCGCTACCCTTCGGGTGCGCACTGGGTAAACCCTACGGGCTCACGCAATAGCCTGCAAACCACGTGAACCAAGGTAAACCGCATTTAAATGACAGGCTCTGGTTCAGGAGGCATAATCATAAATTCTCCTCCCGTGGGATTCGAACCCGTGACCAAGAGGATAGTTATCCTCTCTTTAACCAACTGAGCCAACCCTTGCGGGCTTTGTGACCCTTTAGGTTATTATTATGTTGGCAACAATTTAAAATCGTAAACAGTGAACGGCAGCTAGTAATACATCATTGCTACCCAAGTAATAATAATTAAATTGGTGATCGATTAAACCTTTCGTGAATAATGTATAATGTAATTTAATCCTTTTAACCAAATATTATAGATTAAACTCAAGGCATGTTATGTGTCATCCTCTTCATGATTTAATCCAAGTTTTCTTGGTCAATGAGTAGACTATCATTTAAAATCAACATTTGAACGCAACGCCACACATTTCATAGTCTAGCTCACAAGACGCCAATAATATCTCTCCAAAATTAGGAGGGTTCAATCCTTTCTAGATCATTCATATTTCTCACACGATTCCTAATATACCCGAAGTCCATTTTTATCATTACCCGGTCAAAGGCAACTTTTGATGTAAGCAAAGTATATTACTCATCATGTAAAAATATATTGATTTCAAGTCGAAAGACCATTACATCATTATCATTGTGAGAATTACTTATGACACAACAGACATGTAAAATCTCACATTGGGTCTATCCAGCACCATGTATATTTACGTCTGCTTGTGTTTTCGACTTTAGTATCTTTATATTTATGATCAATGAGATGTGATCATCAGTCAACAAACACACTAGTTTTAATGCATTATTATTGTCCCTTAATAATAATACTCGACTAGTGATATTTGGGAATATCGATACTATTCACATCATCTCAATTCTAATTCACGTACTTAGAGATATATAATTCATATTATATTACAAGGACATTTATTAATCCAATATTTATAACACAGTAAATTAAGACTTAAAAAATTATTAAAAAAATAATCGATAGAACATAAATATTAATAATCCAAATATCATAAATAAAACATAATAGTGTTGTCTCTATGACACAAACAATAACATTCTCATCCTCTAGTACCCAAATATCAATAAAAAACTAAACATAAAGCATGAACAATCATGGACAACCACAAAGATAAAAACATAATTTTAAGTTCAATTTAACAAGAGCACGAGGAAGAAGAGAATGGACTTACAAGTTTAGATGAAGAGGCGAAAAGCGCAAGCAAACAACCTTGATAACGACGAAACAACCTCGATTCGTCAAAAAATTGGAGGAGAAATGGGAGTAAAATGTTACTTTTTTGTTATTTTGGTAAAGTGAAAAAGTAAATGCAGGGTTGCCTTTTTATAGAATCTGGAGGAAGGAAACAGTTCTTGCCACGTGGCAAGGTGGGGTCGGATATAAAATATTGTTTACATATAAATATATGGAACTACTGTAATTTTGAAGAGTAATAATTGTGGTGTGGTTTTTGAGGAAGAACAACCACACACGATTCAAATCTAGAGGGGAAAAACCAACAAACTGATTCAACTTTCATAAGATTCATAGTTCAAGACGAGTTCAGATACTCGCAAAGACAGAACAAGGAATCTTCATTAAGGTTTAACTCGAATTGATCTCTTGAAGCACAACTCAGATTGGGCGGGGGGAGGGCGGTAGCTAATTTTTCTCTACAAGTCAATAAGATTCATTATTATAGTCCAGGATAGTCTCTTCAAGCACAACCTGGACTGGGGGAAAAACAACAAATTTTCCTCTACAACTCAACATGATTCATTCTTCTAGTACGGATTAGTCTCTTAAAACACAACCCGGACTAGGGGAAAAAAGAAGCAAATTTTTTTCTACAAGGCAAATAAGATTCACTACTCTAGTCCGGAATGGTCAATACACTCTCAACCCGGACTTGGGGGCAAAACGAAGCAAAATTTTCTTCAGAATATTTGAAGACTATTTACTCTAGTCCCAGATCTAGAAAATCTGCATAGGGGAGCAGGGGTAAATGATAGGATATAAACAATCCTGCTAGGGCTCCGTCTAGGTCTAGTCAGGTTTAGGTTCAACCCGGTCCTAGTCTGGGCCGGTCCAGGAGCAACCTAGTCCCACGTCCCATAAGCGAGAAATCCCAAAACAGAGAAACACGTGCGACACGATTCGTGACTAAGGTCCTAATGTGAGAACGACAGTTATTAATGGCTAATGATTGACACAATCAAGACATGTGCCAGCACATTCTTGGCGCACTCTTGCACAGTGCTTTCTTGGAGATATGTAAAGCATCCACTAGCGTCAGGCGTTCCCCGCTCCCAGTAAAGAGCGATCTCGATTAAAGGTACTAACCCTTGAACCTTAATCCTTGGGCTATTTATAGCCCAAGAAAAAAAAGGTTTAGGGGTTAGCCTCTCCTACACACCCATACACACACCCACAGTCTAATTATATTTATATCTTAATCATCCAAAAGCAAGTTCTTGCTCTCAGGCCGGAGGCGCCATGGGTCCAATGCCGCCTTCTTTATTATGTTGCAGACACCCAATGGCACCTAAACCGCAAAACGAGTCTCGATATAGCATCGGAATGACCAGATCACGAATAGGAATTATCACATTTCAGTATTTGCTCATATATATGTGTGAATTTAATTTCTTATATGCAACGTGCACGATGGACACCGTAAAATTTTACCTGAATCCTGCTGATTGACATCTCTATTTAGTATACCAATCTCAGTTGAACCAAAGACACATCTTGCGTTCGTCAATTTCAACATCCACACTTTTGATTTTCTAAGGTAGTATATATTCAGTATTTTTCAAAAATTTAAGAAAAAACATATAATTTTTTTTAAGAAAAACAAATGAATATGATTTTCGTGTGATTTTATGGTTTGATTTCTAAATTGTAAATCACGTGAATTATTTTAAAAATTGAAATTCACTGATAAATTATTTGATTGACAAATATTTACTTAAATATAAAAAGATATCTTAGAAAGTCATAAATGGAACATTTGTTTGGTTGAAAAAAATACGGGACCTAAAAGTACAACTTGTCACGAAAATTGATAACTGGAACAATTATTTGACAAATAATACGGAAATTAGGTTACTAGGAAATACATATCTCGGTAAGAAAGTCATTTGCTGACCTATTCACTTCATGTTTCATATTAGAGCAAAATGAACCAATTAAATTGTAAATATATTCTAAACTATTTTTTGAAGTAAAATTTAACTTTAGTCTCTTTTTTGTTTTTTTTAATAAATTATATTAAACTTGAGTAAAACTTCAATGTGTTCAATTCGAAGGCATTTAGTTGGGGGTACCAATTAGACCTTGTTAAACTCGACTAACACTTGCTTGATAAAATTGTGTAGTATATTATAAAAATTAAAATATTCTACCCAATTCAGAACTAATATATGAAAATAAACTACTACAATTCATTTGAGTAACCATCATGATCATATTTTAGTAAAACTCCCTACTAGACTGTATCAACATATTTTAGCTAAAGGTTCTAATTTAGAGAAGTTAGCCTTCGTGGAACATCGACAACAAGGAGTTGAGTTAAACTTTCATGATCTAGGCCTTCTAATGTACCCCAAAGCACTGAACTTGTTAAATACCTTTGTTAAGCCTTGATGAATTGGATATCAAGACATGGAAAAGCTTCTCATAATCACTTTCCGGTGCTTCAGCAATTGTAGTGATAGGCTTAAGAACTCGACCCTGCACCAAGTAAACCCAAAATTCTATGCACGTTCCTTTTTTTATTTTCTCCAGATGGTTTAGCAATAAAACCTTTCCTATCAGTTCTGTAGTTCTAACATAATTACATATACTTCTATATTATCAAACATTAAGCATGACAACACATGGACTTCAAATATATTTGCAGCTCCCATAGTGTACATTATGAAGGCTTTTGACATGCAGTTATAACTGTTAAACTGGTGTGGCTGTTTTAAAGGACCTTATTGTGGTGATTTATTAGTTATCATCATAGATTTAGAGATATAATACTAACATAAAACTTTATTAAAATCAACTTGGAATTTATAATACACGTCTAAACTTATATAGAAAATCAATATAAGCTAAATACCGAAAATAAAATATAAATATATATTCTAACATTCCCTCTCAAATTCATAATGCTGCAGTAGAGCATTGAGAGTTTGTCAGACAAGAAACAAAATCGTGAAATAGAGTGAGCCTTTGTAAAAATATCAGCAATCTGAAGCGAAGAAGGAACAAAAGGCAATGAGATAGTGCCTTGCAGCAGATGATGGCGAGTAAGATGACAATCAATCTCAATATGTTTAGTGCGCTCATGAAATACTGAATTAGGTGCAATATGAATTGCACTCTTATTATCACAATATAATGGGGTGGAACTAGGAAGGATAACACCCAAATATGCCAGTAAACAATGTAACCAAACAATCTCACAAGTAGTGGAAGCCATGGCACGATACTCAGCTTCTGAATACGATCTCGAAACAACATCTTGTTTTTTACTCTTCCAAGAAATAAGAGAATCACCAAGAAAAATACAAATATCAGTTGTGGATTTACAATCCTCGGGATCACCAGCCCAATCAGCATCACTATAAGCACGCAACTCTAAAGATGAGTTAGAAGGAAATAAAAGACTCTGAATCTGAGTCCCACGAAGATACCTGAGAATACGAAGAACTGCAGCCCAATGTACAGTAGTAGGAAAAGTGACAAATTGACTAACTATATGAACATCATATGAAGTATCCAGATGAGTAACAGTGAGATAAACACGACTACCAACAATCGTGTGAGATAGAGTTGGATCTGCCTAGGGAAGACCATCAGATGGAGAATATCTAGCATTCATCTCTAAAGGAGTTTCCACAATCTTGTTATCAGTAGGACGTGCACGGTCAAGTAAATCAGCAATGTACTTAGATTGACACAAAAGGTACCCTTTCGTGAGCTATCAACTTCAATTCCCAAAAAGCAACGGAGTAAACCCAAATCTTTCATAGCAAAATAATGAGTCAACTCACGTTTCAATGACTCAATACCATCACAATCATCACCAGTAATAATCATATCATCAACATATAAAGACAATAAGATATGACCAACACTCATACATCGTACAAAAAGAGCAGAATCATGATTACTAGGATGAAAACTAAGTGAATAAAGTACAGTATAATACTTCTCAAACCAACAAAGAGATGATTGACGAAGACCATAAATAGATTTACGAAGTCTGCGGACATAACCTGGTTGATGCGGAAGACTGGGAGGAGGTATCATGTAAACTTCCTCGTGAAGATTACCAAACAAGACTGCATTCTTAGCATCCATCTGAAATATTTTCCACTTACGAACAGATGCCACTGCAATAAAAGTAGGAACAGTCGTCATGTTTATAACAGGCGCAAAACTCTCTTCACAGCACAAGTCATGCTCTTGAGAGTAACCTTTAGCAACAAGTCAAGCCTTATAACGCTCAACGGATCCATCAGCTTTTGTCTTAATTTTATATACCCACCGACAATCAATTGCATGTTTTCCTGGCGGCAATGGGACTAAATCCCTGTATGATTTTGATGTAAAGTAGTAAAATCCTTGACCGTAGTATTCTGCCATAGTGGATCATGAACAACTTCTCTATATCATATAGGCTCAGACAAATGGTGAATAGAAGTAACGAATGAAGCAAAAGATGGGGAATAAGATGAATAAGCAAAATCAGGCAGTTGGGTGGACTTACGTATGCGTGTAGACTGGCAAACTGGCGGAGGAGTCGAACTTTCAGTAGACGATTGATTGGGAGGAGAATCTAAAATCTCTGGTGATGATTGACTGGTTATAGAAGCAGGTGGAGACGTTGGAGTCTGAGATGTAGATGTAGAAGTCAGTGGAGATGTGGGAGTTTGAGATGTAGAAGCCTACAAAACTGAAGTATTAGAATTTGTGGTGGAAGCATCCTCAATGTTTGTGTCAAAAGAATCAATACGAATAAGCTCTTCTTGTGTCATATGATACGAATTAGTAGGAACAAGAGAAACGGAATATACTCCAAAAAGTAAACATGTCGAGAAATTTACAATTTTCCACTGACTGGGTCAAAACAATAATATTATTTCTGGGTAACACCCTATCCCAAAAACACACATAAATTGGACTTAATAGACAATTTACTACGCTCAACCTGAGGTTTAAGAACAAAGCAGGTACAACCAAAGACTGATGCAAAGAAGGCGTGGTGAAAATTTCAGGATGATCCAACGGTGGAAACTCCGGGAATTGTAAAAACAAGTTGGCTGATCTGGATAGAAAATTTATGCAAATTTTCAAGAAACTTTGGTCGTTGTAACCTAACTCTATAAATAATTCAACTAAACTTCCGCGATCATCCCTAAATTTGATAATCAAATCACTCGAAACTTACCTTTGATACCACGATAGCTTTAAAGATATAATACGAACGTAAAATTTTATTACAATCAACTTAAAATTTATAATACATATCTGAACTTATATAAAAAATCAGTATAAGCTAAATATCGAAAATACCCTAATATATATAATATAAATATATATTCTAAAAATCATGATCTTCTGTACGATTTTCCTAGTTTACATCAATGTAGTGATATTCAAAAGTATGACTTTACTTCAAAATTTTGTAATGAGATGAAGAAATCGAACTAATTTATCTGAAGAAAAAATAAAAGCAAAGCCATACTTTCTCCTTGGGATTAATAATCTTCGAATATTAGCTTAATTTGTTTCAAATTTGCAGTATATTCAATTTATCTTTTTTTATAGATTAAATCAATTACTTTTAGTTTATATTCGAGAAATAAATGATACTCGGAGAAAATATTATATTTACTTGGTTAATAAAAATGCATGAATAAGAAAATAGCTTTTTCAAAAAAAAAATTATCATACTGAACCAGGTGTTCAAATTTTTTAACCCTGAGAACCAAGATTGTATTCCGTACAAAGATAAACTCTGAATTTTTACTCAAAATGGCTAGTGAACAATTATGATTCTGTATTTGTATTATGTTAATCACAACTGGTATCAATAGCCCTGTATGCTACCTATTAATGGCGCTGGTTTACGCTGATATCATCATTGCAGAAAGAGCAATAGTTCTAGATGACTATTTTCTGAATTTTTGACATTGTGATTGTGAGGTACGGTCCCCTATCGTTGCTGCTAAAGTAATAATTGTTAGAAAATGTAGGTATTACACCCCACACTGTCGAGTCATTTTGAGTCGCGCTTGAGTGGTTAGTTGTTGCGTGTGTGCAACGAGTGACGCTTGGAACGTGTTCTCCTTCACGAGAGCTTTCCGAGGCATTTTGAATCACTCAAAATGATTAAGGGATGAGTGAGATATGATTATCCAAAGATGGTCCCTTAAGAATGGAAAATGAGTTATAAAACTTTAAGTCCCACATTGAAAAGGAAAAGAGATTTCCTTAGTTTTATATAGCAACACACACATGTAGTGTTCACTTGTGTTGTCTATGTGTTGCTCAATCACCTACGCGGGCGCGTAGGGTGGGGTGCAAATTGTGGGATTTTGAAGGGAAATCTGAGGCTTCGCAAGCCTTCAGGCTTTCCACGTGTGCGACCTGCGGACACAAATGTGGCAGAAAATTGGCCTGAATAACATCGAACTAGTTTTGCTAATTTTTATTTTCTGCTGGGCCTGGGCTCAAATAAATTAACTTACATTTTTATTTTTTGTGTCGGTCAAATTAATTAATTAATAATAATTAATTGACCACCAACCTAATTAATTAGCGCGTTTTAATTAATTACGGCAATTGTGTAGCGTACAAGTTTTTCCTCCTTATATAAACACCTCTAGGGCGTTAGGGTTAAACATACAAAAACACAACCGTTCCAAAACACCTATGCACTAACCCATGATAGTTTCTTGCTCGCTTTCAAGCTCGCTGAGAGTGCTGAACTTCGGCGTCGCCAATGCAATCCGTTTTATCCTGGGAGGTTTTTTGTTTGTATAATACGATGAGGTCTAATAAGCTTTAAGGAGACAGTTCCGTACTGGACTCGGGTTTTTATATCCTTCACAATACGCTTTCTGTCTCCGTTCCTTTTCTATTTTTTGATTATCTATTTTGCACGCACACACCTATACGTATATTTGTTTCTGCACAGATTGTTGCTAACAATCTTAAAGCTTATTAATTTTTCAATCTGTGATTGACAAATCTGTCTTGCGTGGTTTTTTGTTTAACAGACTAATGGAGAACGTGAACAATATGACTGGTAACGATCTGGTTGATCCCAACATACAGATTGTAACATCTGATGGGAATCACCAGCCGCCGCTAAACCCTAGCGCATAGGTACTGATACCTGATGGGGGTCAGTCGATGGTTGGACAAGTGCCTCCGGGACATGTGTCTTGGGGAAGAACGCCTTGGGGACATACTGTCGTTGGACAGTTCAATGTGCCTCTTGGACAGAATACCGTACCGGTGGGGTCTACTGGTCTGCAAACAACGGTAGTACAGACACCTGTTACGACTGTCACACATGTTGCGCCTACTCATCCTGTAGCGCCTACTCATCCTGCTATGCCTGCTGCACATGCTTAGAAACCTGAGAAGTTCTAAGGATCGAACTTCAAACGCTTGCAGCAAAAGATGTTGTTTTATCTTACCATACTGAACCTTGATCGATATCTCAAGGAGGAAGTGGCATTGCTAACTGATGAGAGTGATGTGCAGACTATGTATGTTACAGATGCCTGGAAGCACGCCGACTATATCTGTCAGAACTATGTGCTAAACTGTTTGGTTGATTCATTGTATAATGTTTTTTGCTTGAAATCATCAGCTAAGGTCTTATGGGAATCACTTGACCATAAGTATAAAACCGAGGACGATGGGGCTAAGAAGTGGATTGTTGGTCACTTTCTTGATTACAAGATGGCGGATTCTAAGACTGTGGTCAGTCAGGTGCAAGAACTACAAGTGGTAATCCATGATACTCATGCTGAGGGGATGGTCATAAGTGAGTCCTTCCAAGTTGCTGCTGTGATTGAAAAGTGGCCATCTGGTTGGAAAGATTTCAAGAACTACCTTAAGCATAAACGTAAGGAGATGTCTATGGAGGATCTTATCGTGAGACTTCGTATCGATGAAGACAATAGATGATCCGAGAGGAAAATCAATGTTGCCACTGAAAAGGAGAACGTGGAGGAGCACCAGAGCTCCAAGCCCAATAAGAACAATTTTGGGAAAGGGGAAAGCTGGCACCCAAAGGAGGAATTTCGAAGCCGTCGAAGTTTCAAGGAAAGTGCTACAAGTGTGATAAAGTGGGGCATAGGTCTGCCGATTGGAAGAAGCCTAAGAAGCCCAATAAGAAGAAGGAAGCAAACATGATTGATGATGTGTCCAAGGAGATGGGAGACATAGATCTATGTGCTACAATCTGTGAAGTAAACATTGTTGGCTCAAATCCAAAGGAATGGTGGATTGATACTAGAGCTACAAGGCATGTTTGCTTGGACAAGGTGATTTTCTCTAGCCTCAAAGTTTCTAATACAGGTGAGAAGCTATACATGGGGAACTCTGCAACTTCTACGCTTGAAGGAGAAGGCACGGTGATTATGAAAATGACCTCTGGAAAGAATCTGAATTTGAAGAATTTACTTTTTGTGCCTAATATTCGCAAGAACCTGGTGTCTAGTTATCTGTTGAATACACATGGATTTCGCATTGTAATAGAGTCAGATAAAGTTTTTTGGTCTAAGAGTGGTATGTTTGTAGGTAAGGGTTATGTAACCGATGGGCTTTTTAAGCATAATGTAATGTTTGTTAAGGATAATAATTAAATGAAGAATTCTTCTGCTTACTTTATTGAGTCTCCTAATTTATGGCATGCTAGATTAGGACATGTAAATTATGATACTTTACGATGGTTAAGTGCAAAATAATACATACCAAAACTCACTATTGATTCAAAACATAAATGTGAGACTTGTGTTGAGGCAAAATTAACGAGAACATCATTTAAACGTGTGGAAATAAACACCAAAGTGCTAGACCTAATACATAGTGACATATGTGATATAAATTCGCTCCAACAAGAGGAGGAAATAATTATTTTATTACATTCATTGATGACTAACAAAATACTGCTATGTATATTTGCTAAAAAGCAAAGATGAAGCTATAGAAAAATTTAAAATCTATAAAGAAGAAGTTGAGACATAATAAACAGAGAAAATCAAAACTATACGAAGTGATCGTGGAGGCGAATATGTTGAACCTTTCGGAGATTTCCGTTCACAACATGGTATAATCCATGAGGTCACTGCACCATACTCCCCTCAGTCAAATATTGTGGCTCAGAGGAAGAATCGCACTCTTAAAGAGATGATAAATGCGATGTTGTTAAGCTCTGGACTTCCGCAGTCGATGTGGGGGAAGCCATCTTAAGCACAAATAATATTTTAAATATTACGATGCGCAAGAATAAAGATGTAAGTCTTTATGAACTATGGAAGAAAAAAACCAAGTTATCAACACTTGAAAGTGTGGGGGTGCCTTGTGATAAGTGGCATTTTATACCACTTAGAGTGTCTCATAACAGCTTGAATTGGTGTCTTGGACAGAAGTATTTTGTGTATTTGACGCGTTTTCTAGTATTTTTGCATTTCAGGGAATAACTTGCTTAGATAGGTGGTTTTCATCAAATAAAGCTTAAGGAAGTGCTTGGAATCAGTCAAGGGGTGATGAGCGAAGAAATCAGCAAAAACAGGAGCAAAATAAAGAATTTTCTAGAAAGGTAGCACGCGACTGCGCGCCAGGAGCTGGCGACCGCGTGCCAGCAAGCGGCTGTGTGGAGACAGCAGACGACCGCGTGTGTGCGGAATTTCAGAATCTGGATTTTATTAATTCAAGTACAATTGGGCTTCTGTTGGCGTGGTGACTCCTAGACGCTTATATAAACCTTATGGGAAGATGTTTTCATCAATCAAGAGCAAAGGAAAGAAGATTGAGAAGACCGTTTTAGCACGCAACAATGAAGAAGAGGAAACATTCGTTTATCTTGTGATTCTTTTAATATATTATAACAGTGTATGCTAGTTTTCTTTATGCTTTGAACCTTAATACTCTTGTGACGTACTTCATTATTTATAAGTATTTTTATTAGCTTTATATCGTTGTGTTATTATCATGCTTTCATATGAACCCATGGTGACGATGAGTTCTATTATGGGCTAATTGTGATCATGAGATTCTAGCGGATTTACTATGGAATTCTTTAGTTAATTGTTTAATACTTTGGTATGTGATGATTGTATGATATCTAGTATAGGTTGTGCTTATTCGTCTTATATACGTCGCGAACATGTAAGATAGCCTGTTAATCTCTTGTGAAGCGACAGTGAATCTTGAGATTTAGAACTTGCCTTCTAGCATAGGTTCATGTATTATATGCATTATTAGTGGGTAACTCTAACCCTTTTACTTGCCCTGTGTAATCATCATGAATAACTTGTGCTTAAATCGTTATGTTATCAAATTCTATAGACATATAGGGTCTCAACATAATTGATGCCTTTTCAACTTCTATCTTAATTGTGGATGCTTGGTAGAATGGTATTCGTACAACGAAAGTTGGCATTTATCAGTTTCGTGTTGTTCGATCAATATCAGCACCATTACATGCTAAGGTTAATAACAATAACTATTGAATGAAGTTGTAATGAAGTTAGGATCTCATGTGTGTTTAATATTGTTAATTCAAGTGTTTAATTCTCGTAGTTATTATTAGTTAACCAATCTTAATTGTTATTGTCTTGGCATTGAAGAATAATCATACATTGGTGAGTAAGTGTTAATTAAATATAATGAATCAAAGTCTCTGTGGGAACGAACTAGAATCATTTTATATTACTTGTGAACGCGTATACTTGCGTGAATTATTCATCACATGCTTTGTGCCTAACAAGTTTTTAGCGTCGTTGCTGGGGACTCGGTGTTAATTTGTTTAGTTTATGTACTTTCCATCAGTGGTCATTAGGATTCATTGATTAAGACTTGTTACTTACTGCTTCCGGTTGTGTTTCAGGTACTCTAGCGAGCGTTTATGCAAACACGTTCTCGCACTCGCAAGAGAAATCTGGATAAAGCTGAGGAAATAGATAAAGCTCTTGACTTTTCGGAGAAGATAGTTTTTGAAGATTCGGATAAAGAGAGTGAAAAGAAAGAACCTGAAACAATGGGTGATTGTCTAGCTCAAGCTGATCAAGCTCTCATGGACTTTTCTCAGCCTAAAATTGATGACATTCAGTCAAGCATCATTCATCCGGCTATTGAGGCCAATAATTTTGAAATCAAGCTGGGCACTATTCAGATGGTGCAGAATTCTGTTTCTTTCAGAGGGGTTGCGACTGAAGATCCCAACATGCATATCAGGAATTTTGTTGAGATCTGTAGTACTTTCAAGTATAATGGTGTCACTGATGAGGCTATCAAGCTGAGGCTTTTCCCATTCTCTCTGAGGGACAAAGCTAAGGACTGGTTACATTCTTTACCAGCTGGGTCCATCACTACTTGGGAAGATCTTGCGCAAAAGTTTCTGGTGAAGTTCTATCCAATGGCCAAAACTGCAGTTATGAGGAGTGCTCTTACTCAGTTTGCGCAGCAACAAGGAGAATCTATGTGCGAAGCTCCGGAGCACTACAAGGAGATGTTGAGAAAGTGTCCACATCATGGTATGCCTGACTGGATGGTGATCACTAGTTTCTATAATGGTTTGGGGGTCCAATCTCGACCCATGCTCGATGCAGCTTCTGGAGGCGCCTTGTGGGCCAAAAGCTATACTGGGGCCTATAATCTCATTGAAACTATGTTAGATATATTTGATAATGTCATGGCTAATGTGATTTATGTTTAGTTTTCAAATCTTACTTAAACAGGATAAATCAGTACTTACTGGAAGTTAGGACTTAAGGATATAAGTACTTATATTATCAGGAGATAATCATCAGAAGATGGATATCAGAACTTAAGTACTGAAGGACGTTCAGATAAGGAAGGCAGCTGATTAAAGGAAAGAAGATCGAGACAAACATAAGAAGAGATATGCATGAAGAAGGAATTCTATGAAGAATAAAATACTTGGAAGAAAAGATATATGATTGATATATTTTAGGAAGCAGAATTATATTCCATATCAATTAGCGATTATCTTGTAACTGTGTAGTATATAAATACAGACATAGGGTTTACACTATAAGTGTTATCACAATCGAGAAGATTATTCATTGTAACCCTAGCAGCTCTCGTGATATTTGTTTATCACTGAGAGAGAACAGTTTCATACTGTAACAGAGTTTATTGTTTCAATAAAGTTTGTTTTCTATTACTTGAGTTATTAAAGTTTGATTTGATTGTACTATACACTGTATTCACCCCCTCTACAGTGTGTGTGTGACCTAACAAGTGTATCAGATCCTATCTGTTAACGCACAAATAGTTTAAGATCCAAACACAATCATGTCTGAAACATAAACTCCAACTAAGCCCACCAAAATTGAAGAACCTCCAAAGACACAAATTCAAAGTCGATATGAGACTATCAGAGTTCCCATATTGAGACCATCTGAATATGCCATATGGAAGGTGAGGATGACCATGTTTCTGGAAGCAACAGATCCAGAATATATTGATAGAATCAAGGAAGGGCCTCACAAACCAACCAAACTCGCTGTTGCAGTTGCAGGTGAAGCAGCAAAGACTGTACCAAAGGAGAAGGATTACACTGCTGAAGATATCGTATTAATTGCTAAGGATGCTAAGGTACGACACTTACTGCATAGTGCCATTGATAATGTAATGTCAAACAGGGTAATAAACTGCAAGACTGCAAAGGAGATATGGGATGCCCTGGAAATAAGATGTCAGGGAACTGATACGATTAAGAAGAACAGGAAGACAATACTCACTCAAGAGTATGAACACTTTGACTCAAAGGCTAATGAGTCATTGACTGATTTATATGATAGATTTGTCAAACTCTTGAATGATTTGTCACTGGTTAATAAGGAGTATGGTCTTGAAGATTCAAACCTTAAATTCCTATTAGCTCTTCCTGAATGCTAGGATTTGAAGGCAACAACAATAAGAGACAACTATAATCTTGATGAAACAACTCTTGATGAAATTTGTGGAATGCTCAAGACTCATGAACTTGAGATGGAACAAAGAAGCAAGAGGAAAGAAGGAAAGTCAAGGACAGTTGCTCTTAAGGCTGAAGAAGAATCCCCCAAAGCAGCTACCTCAAGGAAAGACAAGGGTAAAGCTCTTTTCACAAAGTCTGATACTGAGTCATCAAGTTCTGAAAGTGATGATGACTCAGAATCTGAAAGCTTGCCTGAGACGGATGCTGATGAAGAGATGATGAAGCTGTGTGCTCTTATGGTGAAAGGGATCACAAAGATTACATACAGGAAGTTCAGGAAGGGAAAGAAGTTTTCCAGGAAAGGCACAAGTTCTGATAAGAAGAATTTCAGAAAATCTGAGAGCAGAGGAGGAAAGTCTGACAGAGGAGATTATACAAATGTCAAATGCTACAACTGTGGTAAGAAAGGCCACATATCTCCCGATTTCAAGAAAGTGAAGAGTGACAAAGGCAAGGCTCTTGTCACAAAGAAGAAAAGTTGGACAGACACCTCAGATTTTGAAAGTGAGGAGAATTATGCCTTGATGGCAAATATTGATAAAGCAAGTGTTGAAAGCAGTTCTGAAGCTGCTGAATCAAAGGTACCTCAAACTACCTATGCTTTTTATACTGATGATATTAATGAGTTGAGAAAATATCTTAAAACCATGTTTATAAGTTATAGAGATCAAACTTTAACATGTTAAAGATTAACTTCTGAAAACCTGGCTTTTAAGAAAAGAAATGATTTCTTAGAAAATGAGTTAGTTATGTTCCATCAAACTCAGAAAGATAGAGATGATGCTTTTTATGTTAGGGATGAAGTGCTAAAAATGAATGAATCTCTAAAAGCTGAGTTAGAAAAGGAAAGAGAGGTTATCAGGACTTGGACTAACTCTGGCTGAACAACTCAGAATCTGCTAAGTAGTGAAAACTGGAAAGAGGGCTTAGGTTATGGAGAGGATAAGAATGATAAAGGAACTGTAGATATTAAGCCTGTAGTTGTTAAACAAAAGCCAAAGATAAAACCTGTTAAGTTTGTAGCTGTAAAGTCTGAAAATGAGAAATCAGAAGTTAAAAAGGAATTAACTTCTGACAAACTAAAACAGGAAAAGACAACTGAAGTAAACGTAGGCTTAATGACAAAGAAGCAGCTTAAGCATAAGCTGAAAAATGTTAAGAATGCAAACAAGGAAAAATCACCTAGGAAAAATAGGAATGGAAAGGAAGGTGTGAATAAAAGCAATAATTATAAGCCTATTCCTAATGCTCCTAGGAAAACGTGTCATAAATGTGGAAGTTCTAACCATCTGGCTTCTTTTTGCAGGAAAAATAAGAACATAAACTCCTTACCTTCAAAGTCAGGAGTTAAGAGTCAGTTTGTTAGATATAAGCCACAAAATCCTTGTTTTCATTGTGGTAGTTTATGGCATTCCATTTATACTTGTAAGGAATATCATAGTTTGTACTATGATTATTATCAAATAAAACCTTCTTTAAAGAAAGTTACCATTGTTCCTTCTAGTGTAAGTTCTGATTCAAAGTCTGATAGTGTAAATTCTGATAAGAAAAATGTTAACATAAACTCTGATGCTAAATCCGCTACAAATGTTAACAGACTATATAAGGCCAAAGGATCCAAGCATGTCTGGGTCCTTAAAACTAATCATTAGTGGTCTTTGTGATTGCAGGGCAACAGGAAAAACATCCTAGTTCTGGACAGTGGATGTTGAGGACATATGACTGGAAATAAAGCCCTGCTATCAGAATTTGTGGAGAAAACTGGCCCAAGTGTTTCTTATGGAGATGGCAACATTGGAAAAATATTGGGATATGGAAATATCAATCTTGCGAATGTCATCATTAAAGAAGTAGCTCTGGTCTCAGGACTTAAACATAATCTGCTGAGTGTTAGTCAAATTTGTGACAGAGGTTATCATGTGGATTTATTTGAAGAACACTGTGAAGTTGTAAGTAAATCTACAGGCAAAGTTGTTCTGAAAGGATACAGGTGTGGTAATATCTATGAAGCCAAGCTTTCAACAAGTACTGATGGTTCTGCAATATGTCTGATGAGTAGAACATCAATTGAAGAAAGCTGGAATTGGCACAAGAAACTCTCTCATTTAAATTTTAACAATATAAATGAGTTGGTCAAGAAAGATCTTGTGAGAGGACTACCAAAGTCAGTATTTGCTCCTGATGGCCTTTGTGATTCTTGTCAGAAGGCCAAACAAAGAAAATCCTCATTCAAGAGCAAGACTGAATCATCAATTCTTGAGCCTTATCACCTACTACACGTTGATCTATTTGGTCCAGTAAATGTCATGTCTATTGCAAAGAAGAAATATGCTATGGTCATAGTGGATGAGTTCACCAGATACACATGGGTGTATTTCTTGCACACCAAAAGTGAAACATCATCTATCTTGATTGATCATGTCAAACAACTAGATAAATTGGTCAAGGACTCAGTAAAGATAATAAGAAGTGATAATGGTACTGAGTTTTAGAATTTGATAATGGAAGAGTTCTGCAAAAACCATGGAATCAAGCAGGAATTCTCTGCTCCTGGAACTCCACAGCAAAATGGAATTGTTGAAAGGAAGAATAGAACTCTCATTGAAGCTACACGTACAATGCTTGAAGAAGCAAAGCTTCCAACCTATTTTTGGGCTGAAGATGTGCAGACTGCTTGTTTTACTCAGAATGCAACACTCATCAACGAGCAAGGAAAGACACCATATGAGATGGTGAAGAAAAAGAAGCCAAATCTGAAGTATTTTCATGTATTTGGATGCAAGTGTTTTGTTCTTAAGACTCATCCTGAACAGCTATCCAAGTTTGATTTAAAAGCTGATGAAGGAATCTTTGTTGGATATCCACTTTCCACAAAAGCCTTCAGAGTCTATAACTTGAGAACAAGAGTGGTCATGGAATCTATCAATGTCTCTTTTGATGATAAGAAGATTACTGAACTTGAAGATTTTATTGATCATGATCAGCTGAGATTTGAAAATGAAGACTCAAATTCTGATACTGATAATCCTGACAATCTAAGTCTTGATACTGCAAACTCTGATGGATTAAACTCTGATGTTATTGAAACTGTGGTGACTACGCCAAAAGAAGATGCACCTATGCAGGGGGACCATACTCAAGATCCAACCACATCTCAAGAAGCATCAGAACATACATCTGGCTCTTCAAGTTCTGATTCGTCAAGTTCTAATAAGCCAAGTTCTGATAGTTCTGAATATCTAAATTCTGAAGAATCCAACTCAGAGAGCATAGTTTCAGGGGGAGCATCAGAAAATGTTAATGAAGACAGCATGGATCATGGGGAAGCATCCAGTTCTAGAAAAAACCTTCCATCTGCAAGGAAGTGGACTAAATCACATACACCTAATTTGATAATTGGAAATCCTGATGCAGGTGTCAGAACTAGAACAGCTACTTCAAGTGAATGTCTTTACAATTCTTTTCTTTCTCAAACTGAGCCAAAGAAAGTGGAAGAAGCTCTTCAAGGTGCTGATTGGGTGCAAGCAATGCAGGAAGAGTTAAATGAATTTGAAAGAAACAAAGTCTGGACCCTAGTGCCAAGACCAAAGAACAGATCTGTTGTTGGTACAAAATGGGTATTCAGAAACAAAACTGATAGTGATGGCATAATTACAAGGAATAAGGCAAGGCTGGTTGGAAAAGGATATTCTCAACAGGAGGGAATTGATTATGATGAAACATTTGCACCACTTGCTAGATTGGAAGCCATAAGAATATTTTTTGCTTATGCTGCTCACAAAAAGTTTATTGTCTTTCAAATGGATGTGAAAAGTGCTTTTCTCAATAGAGAATTGGAGGAAGAAGTATATGTTGAACAACCTCCAGGCTTTGTAGATTCCAAATATCCAGATCATGTCTACAGGCTTGATAAAGCACTTTATGGACTTAAGCAAGCTCCAAGAGCATGGTATGAGACTTTAGCTCAGTTTCTTCTGGAAAGTGGATTTAACAGAGGAACAATAGACAAAACACTGTTCTACCTCAACCATGGAAAGGACTTACTTCTGGTCCAAATTTATGTTGATGATATCATTTTTGGTTCTACAAATGACAGACTTTGCAAGAAGTTTGCCAAACTGATGCAGTCAAGATATCAAATGAGTATGATGGGGGAACTTAGCTATTTTTTGGGCCTTCAAGTCAAACAGAATGAAGAAGGAACTTTTATTTGTCAAACTAAGTACACCAGAAATTTGCTGAAGAAATTTGGAATGCAAGATTGTTCAAGTGCATCCACTCCCATGGCCACTGCAACAAAACTGGACAAGGATACTGGTAAATCAGTAGATATTACTGATTACAGAGGTATGATTGGCTCACTACTCTATCTAACTGCTAGTAGACCTGATATCATGTATGCTACCTGTCTTTGTGCAAGATTTCAAGCAGATCCAAGAGAACCTCACTTAACAGCTGTGAAAAGAATTTTCAATTATCTTAAGGGAACAGCTGATCTGGGATTGTGGTATCCCAGAAAATCAAATTTTAAACTAATAGGTTACTCATATGCAGATTTTGCAGGTTGCAAAATTGACAGGAAAAGCACAAGTGGAAGCTGCCAATTTCTTGGAGGCAGATTGGTTTATTGGTTTAGCAAGAAACAAAAGTCAATTTCCACATCAACTGCAGAAGCAGAGTACATTACTGCAGGAAGTTGTTGTGCACAGATTCTTTGGATGAAGAATCAGTTACTGGATTATGGGTTAACATATTTCAAAATCCCTATTTACTGTGATAATCAAAGTGCTATTGCTATGACAGGTAATCCAGTTCAATACTCAATGACAAAGCACATCAGCATCAGGTACCACTTCATAGGGGAACATGTGGATGAAGGTACAGTGGAATTGCACTTTGTTCCAACAGATCAACAACTAGCAGATATCTTCATAAAACCACTGTGTGAAGCTACTTTTACAAGATTGGTAAATGAACTTGGAATAGTTTCAGGTTCTTTCTCTTAATCTGCTTAGTTTTATTCTGATGTATCAGACTTTATGATCAGTATTTACAGAAATTACTCTCTTTGTGTATTTTGTGCTTAATTAAAAATTGCTTAAGTACTAACTGTTGACTGATGAGAATTTCTAAACTCTGATAGTGATATGTCTGTTTATGTACCTATTCAATCCTATGAGGATACCTGTGCTAGATGCTGATCTAGTAGTCTTCAATAAACTAGAGATCCCATGTTAGAAGTAATTATTTCTGTGGAAATCTATTGACACAAGCAAATTCTGATATTGAGCTTAGTTGAGTTTACTTTGTCTATCTTATTACTAAGTCACAAACTAGAATAATGCTTCTCATCTGTTAAGTTCTGATGCTAGTAAATTTGTTGAATGTACTAAGTGCTGATAAACCTTACTTATCAAAAGAAAAAGAAAAAGAATCAAGGAAATAAAATCAGGTACTCCTTTGAGGTCTAGAGTAAAAATGTGGAAGGGACGACCCAAGTGCATTGCTGGTATTAAGTAATATGCATCAGAAAAGCAAAATATTTTCTTGGTGACTTTTCACACTCTATGATTACTGGAGAAATACTCTGATAATAGCATAAATTCTGATAAGCAGTCGTGACTCACTTACACTGAGAAGCCACTGTAAAATGGAATTTAAAAAGATGCACAAAATTAGCACAAAACAGTTGAGGTGGACGCAAGCATGAACTCATTCAATAGAAGGCTTCAGAATAATGACAGATTTTTTTGTAAAGTTTTAGTTATGCCTTATTTCTAAGATGTACTAAAGTGAATCAGACTTTACTCTTTGTCTGATATTTAGCTTAATGCACACACTAAACACTCCATATGAATGATGAAAATTACTGTGGTGATCTATGTTATTTTCGATGAACAGTTTATGTGTCACATTGCATAAATTCTGAGGACAAGTTCTTGAACGTTCTGATGATTAAGTTCTGAAGAATCTATATCAGAATTTGTGTGAAAAATTACAAAGATAGGCATTCATTTTTTGAGTTAAGAAATCATGTTCTGATAACTGTTAAGTTTTGATATAAGTCTAAGTTCTAATATTAAATTCTGATCTTTTACTTGACTTATTTGTGGATAAAATCTAAAAACAGTCTCATTTTAAATCAGAATATGTTTGGGTAGAATATTAACAGTCAATCTAATTAGGGTTAGTAAAACATGTACATGCACAGTAATTTTTACTTGTTACTTGTGCGCATTAAACCCAGACTTACACTTCCAATGACTGTTTTTCGTCTTCCCAGTCTAGGGAGACGAGGTAGAATTAATTCTACCTGTCAGCATTAAATTTCCTTGCATCTCCTGGCATTCTCTTGCCTATATAAACAAACACTTCACAACAGCCTACACATCAATTTTTTTCTCATAAACTCACCTTCATTTTCTTCATACCAACAAAACCATGGTCAATTACAACATGTTTTTGAACTATGAAACATTCAACATGGAGCTGAGCTGTGAAGCCTGGCAGCAGGAATGGCACGTCACTGCCATTCCTGATGAGATTTGGGACTCGGTTCCCAAGGAGGTTCTCACCCACCTCCTGTTCTTTTACATGGACTACCATCGCCATCTGGAGCGATTGGAGGAAGAAAGGCTGGAAGCTATCCGCCAGCAAGAGCGAATCATCAGACTCGCTATTCTTTTTGTCGAGAGTAGGAAGAAGAAATAACTTATTTTCTTCTTCCTGTTTTTCTTCATCGTCAGCCTTGCCCTGCTTCTTGAGCTAGGACTAAGGCTGTTGATGTTAGGTTTAGAAGCTTAGGACAATCTTGTAAAGTTCTGATGTAATTTAAATTTCATGAATGTATTCTCTTAATATATTAATGGAATTTCTACTTTTTTCAAGTTTTTGTCTCTGAGATGTTTGTAATTTAAATGCACTGATAAATCCTGATATATCCATATTTTGATGACCATTTCCATTTTGATTTAAATTAAGTTCTGATCTTACAATATCAGTACTTATTTACTTGATTTAATTTTGGTCATTCTCATACTTGAATTTCTTCTCAGAATATTGGTGTTGCAGTGAAAAATAATTGAATAAGTGGGAACAGTTTCAATTTTGAAATAAAATTAATTTACCTCGATTAATGGAATTACTGGGTAAGTGGAACGGTTTTTCCTAGAAAAACTGCAAGTGGGTAAGTAATGATTACTGTTTTCCCGTGCCCATTAACTATTCATTATTACTGCATGTCTGACAGGTGTCCAACGGTTATATTTTTTTTTCAAGTATAAGTAAGATAGAGAGAAGATTTTCCAATCTTTTATTTACTTTTATACTTTATCTCTCTTTCTTTGCTTTTACTCTCTTTCATCTCCTGACGTTGGTTTTTCATACAGACATTTTCTCAAACACCTAACAGGCAACTCTTAATTTTTGATTTTACTCATGGCACCTAAGGATTTGATCATTGATGGAGCTAAGTTCGTTCCAAATAACTATGCTGCAATTCTCGATCATGCTGAAGCTCCGTCTGAGTTGCATTTTGTGCAAGATCTTCTTGCACATAGTGAAATTGGGTATGCATTGACCCAACCTTCAGTCTTTTCAAGCCAACAAGTTCTGACATTTTGGCGGACTGGGCACTTTGATAATGGTGGTACAAATGGTACTCCCAGTATTATTTTCGAAGTGGATGATTCTACACATTTGGTAGCTCCTGGTACAATTCGCAAGGCCCTACATTTACCAGAGGGATGTACTTTTTCAACCCCGGAGGAATCAGCTCTTCAAGAGTTAATGACCAGTTTGGGGTATGAGCAGAGTTTGGCTAAGCTTGGGCAGTTGAAACGGACTCATATCAGAAAGGAATGGAGCTTCTTATTCGACTGCATCACTAAAGCTTTTGGGAATAAGTGTTCCAACTTTGATGCCATTCCTATAATGAGTCAGCACATCGGGTATGCTATTATTAACCAAACTCATTTTGATTTTGCAACTGCTGTGATAGGTTTTATTGGGGATAGGATGACAGAAGATAGGAATGTTGTCTACTTTGCTAGATTTTGTCATCTTATATTTAATTTTTATTGTGCTGATGAACCCCAACCTACCACTGACTTAACTCCACCTTTCAAAATTGCAAACCGAGCCTTTAATGACTTGGTAAATGCTGACCTTAAGAAAAAGGTGGTTAGACCTTTACAGATTCCTCAGTCTGTAAAATAGATCTTGGTAAATGTTGATCCTCAAACCTATAGATCTGTTTATCCTGATGTCCAACCTACCACCACATCCCAAACACCACAGCAACCATCAGAATACACCACTCATCCATCAATACCTCAACCATCCCTCATAACATATCTCAAATCATATCTCTCAACCTCACAGACAGCTCAACCTTCATCCTCAGCACCTACTGTGAAGCCTTCATCTTCCAAGCCTAAGAGGACAAAAACTGTTCCTCAAACACCTCAGAAGAGAAGGAGGATTGTTTTGAGAGATGAGTCTGATAGTGAGGACCAGGTTTCTACATCAGAACCTGTTGTCAAAGAAGCTAAGAAAGTTCCTTCTCAGAAGGATTCTGGAATTGGGGGATCTAAGCTTCTCAAAAGGCTTAGAAGAATGACTTCTGCTGAACCTCCCAAGGAATCCCCACCTTCAAAGAGATACAAGAAACAGAGAGCTAAAAGGCCAGTTTCAGATGATTAGGAAGCAACAGCTAAGGAAGGAGATTAGGAATCTCTGATCTCGCAAGAACCAGAATTTGTTCAAGCCACTGTTTCTCCATTGACTCCAACTCATGAAGCTGCTACAGAAAAGGCCAACACACCATCCGTGTCTCCTGTTCAAAAGACTGTATCTCCTGTTGATCCAGGCACAAGTGCTGAAATTGATATTCAGAACCTGGTTGTGCCTGAGGTACTTTACTTAGAAGCTCCAACAACAATTAATCCATCAACAACACCTGTTACTGATGCTACTCACACTCCAGAATTATCTACAACACCTTCTCTGCATCTAGATGCTGATCAGAATTTAGGTGAGCATCAGGATATGGCTGTTGATCAGAACTTGGAACCAGATCAGCACTTAGAAGATGATGCTAAAGCCTCAATTGCTTCTCATACTGTTGTTTTATCAGAAGATGTTGATTCTGTAAGTTCTGATGCTGCAAATGCTGATAATACTGGTGATGCTGCTCCACATGCAGATGCTGATGAAGCAGGTCCTTCAGGACATGAACCTCAACAAACTGTTCCTAAATCTGAACTAGTTAAGAAGTTTGTTACAAGAGAAGCACCAGTGCCTTGGAGTGAAATTCCTGCAGGACAGGAGTGGACTAAGGAATGGAACTCAGTTACCTGTGTTCCATCTGCAAAGCATCTTGCTGACCACTTGACAAAAGCTGATGAGATGTTAATTACTAATGATTTTAAAATATAGCTTCGAGTCACTGCATTGAGTACTAAACATCTACAAGGTCTTCATTCAACTACTCATGCAGATTTACATAAAATTCAGGAAGAATTGATCAAGCAAGAACAAGTTCAGAAACTTGATAAGAAAAAATTCTTCTAACCTACCTTTGACAGAGTTGCTTATATTGAGAAGACTCAAGAGAAACAACAATCTCAGATTGATGAAATTTTGAAAAATCAAGCTTCTCAGCAATCTCAACTTAATGAAATCCAAGCCTCAGTGGAATTGCTTGTCTCATTTCTCTTACCTGCTGATGCCAAAAAGGGGGAGAAAGTAATTAAGTCCAAATGCAAAACTGATAAGACACTGAAGGGGAAGGATGATGAAAAAGATGATCAAGGAAACTCTGGAATGGGTGGAGGTCATAGTCAAGGTAGAGGTTTCTCATCAAGAAAAGCTGAAATCATAAGTCACAGGATAAGTTCTGATGCTGGAAAAAGAATTACTTCTGCTACTGGTAAAAGGATAAGTTCTGATGAACTTTTAGATCTTGATGAAGAAATGTCAAGACAGTTCTTTCTTAAGGAAAATCCAGGAATGGACTTGGAGAGTTTAATGGAAGAAGAAGCCAGACTTAAATCAGAAAAAGTCAAATCTAAAGCTTCTGGTAGAAAGAAACTTCCAAAACTCAAAGGCATTGTGTAAAAGAAAGGACAAATCCTGAAGCAATCATGGCTAAATCACAAATGCAGATAGATCCAAGGTCCAAGGGCAAAGAGAAAGTTGGTGAACCTATCAAGGTTTATGTGCCTCTTGTGAATGAAGAAATTACTGATGAAGATGATGATCTTGCTCTGACTTCAAGAAAAGTTTTTAAGATAACCTCTGACATGGCTCAAGTTGTTCAGAGTCAAGAGATAGTTAGTTCTGATATTTCGAAGAAGCAAGTAACCTCTGACATAGCTCAAGTTAACCTGATATCAGAAGATAAATCAAAGGAAACCTCTGACATTGTTCATGTTAAACCTTCAAAGAAACTCCTACTAGGATTTACTAAAGCCAAACAGACTCAACCTCTGAAGACTGCTGCAAGTGGTTTTGAAGCAAGAGTGGTTACTGGAAAGGAAGCAAGAGATAAAACTGGATTGGGAAGTGCTGATGAAAGAAGAATACAGAACACTACCAATGATCCAACTTCCTTGAGTGAACCAGGTATTGGAGCAACTCCTGAGAGATTGAATTAACTGGAATCTGTACAAATGGTTTACCATACATACTTGAAAGAACATATCTTGTTGTAATAACCCCAATTCTTGAGAAATTTTGAAACCCTTATGAATAGTGTTTTGCTGAACGAGAAAACTTTTCATGCCACGCTATGTAGGGGTTCTGTTATTGATCTTATGGGATTTTATTAGTACTTTATATGGAATATAAGTGTATGTAAAGATCGTCAGAATCCAATTCCGAACACTTTGGTTTTTCCCGGAAATCCACTAGATACGGAAAGAATTGAGAAAAAGGTAACAGGATAAAAGGATTTAAATTAAAGGATTATAGGAGAGGATCATAAAAGGAATACAATATATTGAGAAAGGTTAAGGGAACCTAAGTAATAAGATCCCGGGTATGATCCCTCAAACGATAAACAAGAACGAAAGATAAGCGAACCGTAAAACAAATAAGTGACCAAGAGACAAGCTTGTACAAGAAGCCAGGGACTGTGACATCATCAAACCACAAGGTGTGGACAAGTGGGAGCATTATGACATGTGCAAGGTGACATAAGCATGACATGGGAAGGAAGGAGGTGTGGTGGCTTTGTAACCACACAAATTCAAGGGCAAGAAGGTAATTGACTAAAACAAGCACAAAAACCAAGCAACCAAGCCAAGTAAAATCATTTTCATCAAAAATCAAAAGCAACCAAGGCTTTGTTCTTCATTGCTCACGGCTTTTCACTATTCAAAAGGCAAGAGAAATTCAAAATCCA
This sequence comes from Apium graveolens, assembly GCF_009905375.1. Lineage (NCBI taxonomy): Eukaryota > Viridiplantae > Streptophyta > Magnoliopsida > Apiales > Apiaceae > Apium > Apium graveolens. The sequence continues at coordinate 170,977,698 of NC_133650.1, forward strand.
AGATCCAAGCTTCCTAAATTGGTAAGATAATTCCCTAATCATCTTCATGCTTAGTTAGGACTATATCATGAGTTTAAGCCATTAATTCTTTCTCTAACTTCTTCATTTAATCAAGGAAGAAGACAATGAATAGTGTTTTCAAGTTTTTAACTTGAACTTTTTCTTGTTTTTCTTGAAGATCCAAGCTTTCCTAAGGCTTCTCAAAGCTTCTTAAGGCTTCTTAGCTCCACCCACCACTTCAAGGAAGGTATACCTTTTCCAAACCCTAGGTTCATATATATTATAAGGTGATTTTGAGTAGTGGGTTGATATTGTAGTTGTTGTTATGATTTAGAGTTTGAGATTTGGTATGGTAGTGAATGGAATGGTAATTATTGTGGTTTTGATTTAAAAGAACTTAAGAATGATTAAAGTTAAGTTTAAGCATAAGTATGAAAGATTAAATTGAATTGGTTGGGGTGGTTATGATGTGATAAGGATGGAGGATGGTTGTATGTTGGATTTGAGGTTGATTTGGGTTAATTGTGGATGGTTTAAAAATTGGAAATCGCGTAAACATAGCCGTCGTAACGTCCGATTTTCTTTGGACTGTTTTTGTGCATAGCATTAGGACCCGAGAACCCCCTGCTAGATTGTGACCACTGCCATGTTTAGATAGCTCATGTTACGAGCTTCGTTTTGATATGTAGTTCGTTCGATTCCGATTTACGGTTTAGGAGAAACGACCGTTTCAAGTAACGGCGTTTCGCGAACGAAACTTTTTCCCTCGCCTTACTTTGGAATGTAGGTTAAAGACCAAAAAGGGTTAATTAATGTATGAAACATTTATGGTAAGTGTGTTAGGAAGTTGGTAAGTCATTCGCGAAGGAATCGCTTTAAAACTCGTAAAGGTTAAATTATTAAAAATGGTGGAGCCGAGGGTACCCGAGTGACTTAAGCGAATCGGTGAGCGCAAAACTAGCATTAGAGTCTAAGTTAGTTAAAGTATAGATTTACAAGCGACTTTGGTTTAATTCCAACTTACTTGTTGTTTATAGGTTACCAGACTCGTCCTGAGCCATTCGTAACCCCCAGTCGCTCAGGCAAGTTTTCTACCCGTTATACTGTTGTTGTGATGTATATATGTATATGCATTATCTTGCGATAGATGCATGATGTTTATATTAGCAAATGTTGCAATATATTGAAGCATGCTGCTATGGTATATATATGCATGCCTGTTTCATATTCTTTCAATATATATCTGTTGGTTCAGTTGATAATACCTATGCTAGAGGATAGCGGTAACTTGCATATACCCTTAGTATAGGGACCCAAAGGTGAAAATATTTTCAAAAACCGGGAGTCGAGCATCCCGAGTAGATTTTATATATATGGATATGGATATATATATATATATATTTATATATTTATATATATATGGTTATAGTTTTCCAAACTATTAATCGAATAAGGTTTATTCGATAACTTGAAACTTTATTTTATTATTGAATATTATTTCGAATATTATTCGAGGGCTTATGACTCCTTTTATTTATTTATCTGAATATTATTTGAATATTCATTCGAGGACTTATGACTCTTGTATATTATTATGAATATTATTTGAATATTCATTTGAGGATCTATGACTCCGATTATTTGCTGAGGTATATTCTTTATTTTATTAAAGAATAAGGTGTCAATAATCAAACTTATTTTCGATTATTCAAATAAAGATAATACTTTCATATAAGTATATCTTTGGTTACTTAATACTCGTTTCAAGTATAAATTTTAATACTTCTACTTCAATTATTTTTATAAAGATTATTCTTTATGGGAATATTATTTAAATAATAATATTCAGTCATTTTCTAATATTCTGGGGACTGATTTACTTCATTAAATCAGCCTTACTCCAAACACTCTTTAAAGTGTTTTCGAGTCTTCAAAATGATTTTTAAAAGTCAGAGCGGATCCCAAAACTCATTTTTATATTTAAGATCTTCCTTTTTAAAGGGGATTTAAATACTCGCTCAAAACCTGGGGAATCCGGCTCTGTGGTGTATTTTATATTCGCAACGAGGTTGCAGATTTGGTAAATGAATTGATTACTTGCCCAACGTTCGGGAAGTAAGCCCATCTCATTGAGTCGGCATAAGCGACAGGCCGGGGTACGGTCTATTATTGTGTAAGTGGCTGGGTGGCAGTCCATCAACGCGTGAGGGGCCGGGGTACGGTCGAGCGCGAGGTCCTAATGCGGCCAGGGTGATGACCGGTGAGGAATTCATCCATCTACAGTAGAAAAGGTTACTTATTGGTATCTTTGCCTGATCAGCGAGATATCGGGTTTATGCCAAAATTCTTTTCCTTTCCAAAATTCATTGGATGTTTTAAACTCTGTTCATACTTTACATAACAGAGGTTCCAGGAAATGTTTAAGAGATATATATATATATGTGGATATATATATATCGGGACTAAATAAAGTATCTCGTAACTTTATTTCATTCAATAATATTTCAAAGATTGAATCTATTCAAATCTTGTCTTGTAGTCTCATCTATGTGATGAACTTTTGAAACTGATTATAACTTGAACGGTGGTAGTTCAAGTAGTATTGGGAAAGATATAAGTATATTGGGGTATTTGGTAACCTCATCTTTTAAACTTATATCTAATTAATAATTGTCTTATGAATGACAAAGATTTTCAGAAAAACGTTGAGACAAGGTTAGATATATGAGATCACCTTGCAACGATATTTTTTTATACAGTTATACACTGGGACTTTGTGTATATTATGCATGGAAGAGGACTTCCAATATTTTGAAAAGTATATATGTATATATACTGAATATTTTGCGACTTCATCGCATTAAGATATCAAACTTGGTTCATTTCTTTTGACCAAGACTTTCATGAGTATTATGAGTAGGCTCATATATTGTAAATCATTATACATATTATTTTGGTGGGCTTGCTGCTCACCCTTGCTTTATTTCTTCATCACACAACAACAGTTAGGAAAGATGGCCAGACTCCAGCAGACCCAGCGCAAGCGCGTGGGAAGCGTCCCGCGTCTTCCTGTTGATGTTGTAGCTGCTATAGCTGCAGAGGTAGATCTATTGTAGATCCGACCATCTACTTTTGAGAATCAATTATGTATAATTATAACTTGTGGCAGATAATGGCAATTAACTGTAAATTTATCAAGTAATCATTTTGGATTGTAATAACTTTTAAATTGTGGATTCAAAGACTTGTACTTATTTCAATTTCATCTCTGAGACTATAACGGGTTGTGGTGTGTGTTAGTGTGGGGTCACAGCATAAGGTTATTTATTATTAATTAAGTGAAGTGATATTGTGGAAAGAAAGACCGTGACAACCCGGATCCCCGACCCCGGATCTGGGGGTGTTACAGAAATGGTATCAGAGCTAAGCGTTATAAACCTCAGAGATGATGGGACGTTAAGATAATAAGTAACTAAGATAATAAGAACTCTTGCCAAGTTCATAGTCGGGCTACCTAACGTAGCACTGACAGTTAAAACCCTTATGGGAACCCTTATAAATATCGTGATAGGAGCGTAGTTCGTTATCGTATATGGTAGCGGGACTCCGAACCCTGAGGTTGAGGAGCAACATCGCGATGATATTTTATTACTAATTGGAGATCGGATTGTGGATCCGATAGAGTATCCTAATGCAGGACCGGATGATGTTGATATTGAGGATTTAGCGGTTGAGGATGTTATCCTAGAAGGGATAGTTGTTGAGGAGGATCCCATGGAGGAACCTGACAGGATTGGATAAAGGACCACTGATGAATTGATGACCATGGTTTGGTCGACTACCAGAGGTAGGATTGGCCGGTCACTACCGGAGGTTCGTTCAAGTTGTAAAGATAGTAGCCCCTTTAACGCGGCTTACTCGTAAGACTGAGAAGTTCGAATGGACAGAGAAATGCGAGAACAGCTTTCAAGAACTGAAGCAAAGGTTGGTGACGTTCCCTATGTTGGCGTTGCCGGATGGAAAAATGAGATTTTGTGATTTGTAAGTGACGCTTCGCATAAGGAATTAGGGTGCTCCTTAGCACAGCAAGATAATCGCGTCTGCGTCAAGACAATTAAGGTAATATGAAATTTGATATCCCCGCCCATGAGCTTAGGCTCGTGGCAATAGTTTTACCCTAAAGATTGGAGGCACTACTTGTATGGAGAGAAGTGCGAGAATTACCTAAGCCATAAGTGCTCTAGTACATTCTTACGTAGAAAGAGCTCAACATACGCCAGAGGAGGCGGTTAGAGCTAATCAAGAATTATGATTGGGAGATTCTTTATCATTCGGGGAAAGCCAATGTGGTGGCTGATGCCCTTAGTAAAAAGGAGAGACTCAAGATGATAATGTCTTTTGGAGAGTTTATAAGAGATTTTGAGAAAATGGAAATAGTAGTGAAGGTAACCGGAGCCGGTACCGAATAGCTGTTTGAGATTGCAATACAGCCCGAATTATTGGAAAAGATCATATTGTGTCAGAAAAAGTTATGAATGAAGGCAGAGAGCCAACAATTAGATAAAAGATTAATATCGAGAAAGATGATAAGGGAATAATGAGGTATTCCTATAGAATTTGGGTTCCGAAAGTTCAAGAGCGTAAGGATGAGAACTTAGATGAGAGCCATAGTTTGAGGAATAAGATTTAGAGCAAACCCTGAACGTGATAGTCAGGGAGGTCGCCATCAAGATAGAAGGAACCCATGATATAATGGAGTGGAAAATAAGGATTTTAAATTAAAAGATGACCCCAATTATGGGGAGTAGGATGAAACATTTCATACTAAGGAAACAGAAAGTCGAGTAAGGAAAGGAGACCCGAGACGGTACTCCTATACGGAAATTCATGGACCTGTCTAAAAAGAACTTAGACTATTATCCCCAACCACCACCCTGAGGAGACAGTGCGGTGAGAAATTCTTTCAGGACCTTTAAGTCGCTAAGCTCTCAGAGTTCCATGGAACAAGCTGACCCAGCCGAGGCAAGAGCCTGGCTAAAGGAAATATAGGAATTATTGGAGATTCTAAATGATTGACGAATCACAAAAGACTGTTTTTGTCACTTACCCTCCTAAGGGAGAGACCACCCGCTGGTGAAAGACCAAGAAAGGCATGGAGCCAGAGATTATAATAAACTGATTAAAGTTTAGTCAATTGTTTTCGGGAAAGTAATTCCCAAGGTTATGGAGATAGTGTAAAAGCTTTAGAGCCAGAACAAAGGCGGACGAGTATGATGAATTATGAATCTAAGTTGTAAAAGTTATCAAGATTCGTTCTGAGGACACGAATCCAGAATGACGGGATGTTTAAAATCAATGCTTATGTGGTGTTGGTTCATGAAATAATGATAAGAGAAAAAAAAAATTGAAGAGGAAAGGAATATAACGGCAATAGAGTTTGAGGAATGATAAGGGAGTTGGGTATGAGGAAACCCTAAAGACTCGTAGAAATAGAAATAGAAGAGTATGTAATCGTCAGGATGAGGGTGATTCACCATGAGTTAAAATTGATGGTTGAAGGCATAAGAGATACATATATTCTTTCCCCTGTAAGTTGGGAAGATTCGAGGAAACCTTGAGATAATTCGAAGGATAAATAATGAGACGCGGATAGACTAAGGGGATAAGAAAGTAAGAAATTAAGAAAATTGGATGAAGGAAGTGACCTTCAAGAAGGTGAAGTGTAAGACCGGTGGCATGATACCCAGAAAGGGAGACGCCAGATATGAAAGATATCCCAACATTGAGGTGACTGTTGAGATAAACAACAAAAGTAAATAAGGAATTATTAAGAAGAAGTTCACGTTGAACACGACCAATATCTTCCAGAACATCCATGTTATCGTTACCAGATTAGGCAAGAAACGCGGATAACCGTTGTTATCTTTTGGAGGCCATTTTGATTAACCTCATTTTGTATACAGATGTTATTGTGAAATTAGGCATTTACTATCGAGGTGGGAATGATTGAATAAGATACCCATATCAGGGATATATGACTTTATTTATCCATGGAAGGATGCTTGTACCTTTTTAAAGGTGGAATTAAGGATAGAACATCGGTAACTTAAAATGAATCCTAGGGGAATGCATACAGGTTGGCATTTCATCCTTAATAGGGATAGTATGAGTTTTGACAGTATGAATTGGAAAGGATTAAGGTAATAACAACCTTTAAGAATCAGTGGAGAAATTTTTCAGAGGTATATAGACAATGGTTCTAGTAATAGTAAATGGTATTGTGATATGCCCTGTATCCAGGGAATACAGGAGGAACGATTGAAGGATAACCTTAGAGGTTTTATAAGAAAAAGGTAATATTCAAAATTCTCAAGAATAGAAATGTGGATAAAGGAAATATGACGTAATTATAATGATGCCAAGTGGGGCACGTGTTAAACCACGAGAAAGTATGGATCGAACCAGTAATGGTCGAAATTGTTCAGGGCAATTAGGACTTAAGAAAAAAAAAAAAGTTCTAAGTATGATTGAGAGTCAGTCTTGACAGTGATTAGCCTCTAAAGACTGAGGCAATAACTTATGGAAAAAATGGTGATATTTTTTTTCCCATCTGATTTTAAGGAAAACATCTTCACTCAAGCAGTGATCGGAAATAAGGTAGAAAATTTATTTGGAGGTGGTTAAAATGACATTGACTGTAAGGAAATTTTACTATCAGGAAAGGCCAAAGAGGTGGCCGACACTTTAAAGGTAAGTGGATAATTATAGGAGCGTGTGCCAAAAGAAAACAGTGATGATGGTTAAAAAAATGTGAAGGTTGAATTATGGTTTGGAAGATTGACATTCCTTCTGATGACTGTGCAATACCCAACCGTAATAGTAGTTGGTAAAGGTTTAATTCGTGTAATCGCCAGGAACGGGCTATCTATCTTAGGAGGTACTATCTTGAGAATAATCCAGGACCATGTTTCAAAAAGGACTAAACGAACCTTTGAGTTAAGTCTTCTATTTAAGGCATATGATTAAAAATGGTATTAACCTGCTATCGTTGCTTTGATTGAAACTCTTCTACAATTTTATCTGCTTCATGACATGAAAGTACGTCAGAGTTTGGAGTGTTCTTCATGAATTGTGATTGGTGGTTATGTTAACTCCTTAGGAGAATTTGATACGACATGTATAGACTCCGTATGGTTAGATATTAAGATTTTATGGAAAAATGAATGACGACAGTAGGTCAGTGGTGGACCATAGTAAGGCAGCAATAATTCTGCGAGTAGTGAGCTGATTACAACCATGAGAGTTGTATTGGAATGGGTGTTGAGATTGAGTACCACTAATCGGGTCGTGGTAGTGTATAAGTTATCATTGATAGACTAATTAAGTAGAGTATCTACCTAGTGAATAATTATTCTTTCTTATCAATAGAGAGTCGTATTATTATACGAGGAAGGTTGCGGTGCGAGCATAGAATCCTAGTAACGGTGATATATAGAATGAGATCCCAAATTCGATTTTCGATGTCGAGGGAGTTTCAAAGGTAATTGTGTATAAGCTCGAGGAAGAGCATGGGTCCATAGAATGATGGACGGGATAGCGAAAATATTTAGGCACGTGAAATGCGATGCTATAATACTTGATGTTGATATAAATACGTATATGTTTTGTTCTCCTATGACAAACCTCTATAGTTCAGAGGTAGGTTCCAAGCCAGATATTTTGTGGCAGTATATTTTTTCATATATACAATTCTCTTCAGTTCGTTCTTTTCTCTTCTTTTCATTTCGTGTAAGCTGAGAAGAACAACCCTTCCAGAAGGGGAGGTATTGCCGAATGACTATCTATCTGTGTGATAGAAGCCGAGTAGGATACCAACTATTGTTTAATTGCTTGTCAAGTACTAAAGGCTGGCCACCTTCTGTACTAACTATGCGATATAACAAGTGTTCATGATCATAGTGATCTCTCAACAAATTCCTTTACTTCTATTTGATTGATCAAATTTTGGAAAATAGAAACAACTGAAAAAGGAGTAATAAAGTGGTGGTAGTATGCGGAATGGGAACACATTCGTGATACTAAGGTTGACGTGGTTATTAAAAGGTTATAGAACGCTAACGAGCAAAAGTATAACCAGTATAATATTAGGAACGGAAGATAGTAGCGACAACGAACTGGAAAAAAAAAAGATGGGTATTGAGAAGCAAAAGCTCTAATGCTAAAAGCTATAATGAGAGTCTGTGCAATAGACTTGAAAGAAATTGGAATGATCACTTAATTCGGATTGAGTTATCTTACGACAATAGATCATATGTCATTATCGAGATGTCGCCTTATGAGATCCTTGAGGGAAGACAATGTCGATCTCCCTTATGTTAGGATGAAGTTGTAGAGCGCAAGATGCTCGGACCCGCAGTAGTCCAAAGGACCAAGGATATGATAGATCTAATCAGAGGACGGCTGGTAGTAGCCCAAGATGGTCATGATAAGTATGTTGATTTGACACGAAAGGATAAAGAGTATGAAATAGGGGACTAGTAATGTTATAGGTATCCCTTGGAAAGGATTGATGAGGTTCGGAAAGAAAGGAAAGCTAAGTCTACAATTTGTTGGACCCTTGGATATATTAAGACGTTTAGGAAGTTAGCATATGAGCTAGCCCTACCCCCGAACCTGTAGCAAGTTCATAACGTGTTTCACGTATCAATGTTAAGGAAGTGTAATTCAGATGCCAGATAAATAGAGGCATATGAGCGCATAGATATGCAACCCGACGTAACCTATATGGAGCAACCAGGAAAGGTTATAGAGTGAAAAGGAACAAGTGCTTAGGAGAAGGATTATCAAACTAGGCAGAGTTTGGTGGTAGAACCACAATATGGGAAAATTGACTCGAGAGTTAGAAAGTGTAATGCTAAGAAAGTATCCCCATTTGTTTTCTATCTGATTCCGGGACGGAATCCTTTTAAGGAGGGGAGACTGTAATAACCCCAATTCTTGAGAAATTTTAAAACCCTTATGAATAGTGTTTTGCTGAACGAGAAAACTTTTCATGCCACGCTATGTAGGGGTTCTGTTATTGATCTTATGGGATTTTATTAGTACTTTATATGGAATATAAGTGTATGTAAAGATCGTCAGAATCCAATTCCGAACACTTTGGTTTTTCCCGGAAATCCACTAGATACGGAAAGAATTGAGAAAAAGGTAACAGGATAAAAGGATTTAAATTAAAGGATTATAGGAGAGGATCATAAAAGGAATACAATATATTGAGAAAGGTTAAGGGAACCTAAGTAATAAGATCCCGGGTATGATCCCTCAAACGATAAACAAGAACGAAAGATAAGCGAACCGTAAAACAAATAAGTGACCAAGAGACAAGCTTGTACAAGAAGCCAGGGACTGTGACATCATCAAACCACAAGGTGTGGACAAGTGGGAGCATTATGACATGTGCAAGGTGACATAAGCATGACATGGGAAGGAAGGAGGTGTGGTGGCTTTGTAACCACACAAATTCAAGGGCAAGAAGGTAATTGACTAAAACAAGCACAAAAACCAAGCAACCAAGCCAAGTAAAATCATTTTCATCAAAAATCAAAAGCAACCAAGGCTTTGTTCTTCATTGCTCACGGCTTTTCACTATTCAAAAGGCAAGAGAAATTCAAAATCCAAGATCCAAGCTTCCTAAATTGGTAAGATAATTCCCTAATCATCTTCATGCTTAGTTAGGACTATATCATGAGTTTAAGCCATTAATTCTTTCTCTAACTTCTTCATTTAATCAAGGAAGAAGACAATGAATAGTGTTTTCAAGTTTTTAACTTGAACTTTTTCTTGTTTTTCTTGAAGATCCAAGCTTTCCTAAGGCTTCTCAAAGCTTCTTAAGGCTTCTTAGCTCCACCCACCACTTCAAGGAAGGTATACCTTTTCCAAACCCTAGGTTCATATATATTATAAGGTGATTTTGAGTAGTGGGTTGATATTGTAGTTGTTGTTATGATTTAGAGTTTGAGATTTGGTATGGTAGTGAATGGAATGGTAATTATTGTGGTTTTGATTTAAAAGAACTTAAGAATGATTAAAGTTAAGTTTAAGCATAAGTATGAAAGATTAAATTGAATTGGTTGGGGTGGTTATGATGTGATAAGGATGGAGGATGGTTGTATGTTGGATTTGAGGTTGATTTGGGTTAATTGTGGATGGTTTAAAAATTGGAAATCGCGTAAACATAGCCGTCGTAACGTCCGATTTTCTTTGGACTGTTTTTGTGCATAGCATTAGGACCCGAGAACCCCCTGCTAGATTGTGACCACTGCCATGTTTAGATAGCTCATGTTACGAGCTTCGTTTTGATATGTAGTTCGTTCGATTCTGATTTACGGTTTAGGAGAAACGACCGTTTCAAGTAACGGCGTTTCGCGAACGAAACTTTTTCCCTCGCCTTACTTTGGAATGTAGGTTAAAGACCAAAAAGGGTTAATTAATGTATGAAACATTTATGGTAAGTGTGTTAGGCAGTTGGTAAGTCATTCGCGAAGGAATCGCTTTAAAACTCGTAAAGGTTAAATTATTAAAAATGGTGGAGCCGAGGGTACCCGAGTGACTTAAGCGAATCGGTGAGCGCAAAACTAGCATTAGAGTCTAAGTTAGTTAAAGTATAGATTTACAAGCGACTTTGGTTTAATTCCAACTTACTTGTTGTTTATAGGTTACCAGACTCGTCCTGAGCCATTCGTAACCCCAGTCGCTCAGGCAAGTTTTCTACCCGTTATACTGTTGTTGTGATGTATATATGTATATGCATTATCTTGCGATAGATGCATGATGTTTATATTAGCAAATGTTGCAATATATTGAAGCATGCTGCTATGGTATATATATGCATGCCTGTTTCATATTCTTTCAATATATATCTGTTGGTTCAGTTGATAATACCTATGCTAGAGGATAGCGGTAACTTGCATATACCCTTAGTATAGGGACCCAAAGGTGAAAATATTTTCAAAAACCGGGAGTCGAGGATCCCGAGTAGATTTTATATATATGGATATGGATATATATATATATATTTATATATTTATATATATATGGTTATAGTTTTCCAAACTATTAATCGAATAAGGTTTATTCGATAACTTGAAACTTTATTTTATTATTGAATATTATTTCGAATATTATTCGAGGGCTTATGACTCCTTTTATTTATTTATCTGAATATTATTTGAATATTCATTCGAGGACTTATGACTCTTGTATATTATTATGAATATTATTTGAATATTCATTTGAGGATCTATGACTCCGATTATTTGCTGAGATATATTCTTTATTTTATTAAAGAATAAGGTGTCAATAATCAAACTTATTTTCGATTATTCAAATAAAGATAATACTTTCATATAAGTATATCTTTGGTTATTTAATACTCGTTTCAAGTATAAATTTTAATACTTCTACTTCAATTATTTTTATAAAGATTATTCTTTATGGGAATATTATTTAAATAATAATATTCAGTCATTTTCTAATATTCTGGGGACTGATTTACTTCATTAAATCAGCCTTACTCCAAACACTCTTTAAAGTGTTTTCGAGTCTTCAAAATGATTTTTAAAAGTCAGAGCGGATCCCAAAACTCATTTTTATATTTAAGATCTTCCTTTTTAAAGGGGATTTAAATACTCGCTCAAAACCTGGGGAATCCGGCTCTGTGGTGTATTTTATATTCGCAACGAGGTTGCAGATTTGGTAAATGAATTGATTACTTGCCCAACGTTCGGGAAGTAAGCCCATCTCATTGAGTCGGCATAAGCGACAGGCCGGGGTACGGTCTATTATTGTGTAAGTGGCTGGGTGGCAGTCCATCAACGCGTGAGGGGCCGGGGTACGGTCGAGCGCGAGGTCCTAATGCGGCCAGGGTGATGACCGGTGAGGAATTCATCCATCTACAGTAGAAAAGGTTACTTATTGGTATCTTTGCCTGATCAGCGAGATATCGGGTTTATGCCAAAATTCTTTTCCTTTCCAAAATTCATTGGATGTTTTAAACTCTGTTCATACTTTACATAACAGAGGTTCCAGGAAATGTTTAAGAGATATATATATGTGGATATATATATATCGGGACTAAATAAAGTATCTCGTAACTTTATTTCATTCAATAATATTTCAAAGATTGAATCTATTCAAATCTTGTCTTGTAGTCTCATCTATGTGATGAACTTTTGAAACTGATTATAACTTGAACGGTGGTAGTTCAAGTAGTATTGGGAAAGATATAAGTATATTGGGGTATTTGGTAACCTCATCTTTTAAACTTATATCTAATTAATAATTGTCTTATGAATGACAAAGATTTTCAGAAAAACGTTGAGACAAGGTTAGATATATGAGATCACCTTGCAACGATATTTTTTTATACAGTTATACACTGGGACTTTGTGTATATTATGCATGGAAGAGGACTTCCAATATTTTGAAAAGTATATATGTATATATACTGAATATTTTGCGACTTCATCGCATTAAGATATCAAACTTGGTTCATTTCTTTTGACCAAGACTTTCATGAGTATTATGAGTAGGCTCATATATTGTAAATCATTATACATATTATTTTGGTGGGCTTGCTGCTCACCCTTGCTTTATTTCTTCATCACACAACAACAGTTAGGAAAGATGGCCAGACTCCAGCAGACCCAGCGCAAGCGCGTGGGAAGCATCCCGCGTCTTCCTGTTGATGTTGTAGCTGCTATAGCTGCAGAGGTAGATCTATTGTAGATCCGACCATCTACTTTTGAGAATCAATTATGTATAATTATAACTTGTGGCAGATAATGGCAATTAACTGTAAATTTATCAAGTAATCATTTTGGGTTGTAATAACTTTTAAATTGTGGATTCAAAGACTTGTACTTATTTCAATTTCATCTCTGAGACTATAACGGGTTGTGGTGTGTGTTAGTGTGGGGTCACAGCATAAGGTTATTTATTATTAATTAAGTGAAGTGATATTGTGGAAAGAAAGACCGTGACAACCCGGATCCCCGACCCCGGATCTGGGGGTGTTACACTTGTTGTACTTCATGACAGATGGTAGGTTTTATCATATAAGGGAAAATGCCATTCCACTGAAGTATTTTGAAGAACTGGAGCATGTATTATTTTTACTTCAAGTGAATGACAGAATAACAGAGAGTGCTGCAAACTATTTGAAAAATCATATATTTGATAATGTCATGCCTAATGTGATTTATGTTTAGTTTTCAGATCTTACTTAAACAGGATAAATCAGTACTTACTGGAAGTCAGGACTTAAGGATATCGGTACTTATATTATCAGGAGATAATCATCACAAGATGGATATCAGAACTTAAGTACTGAAGGACGTTCAGATAAAGAAGGCAGCTGGTTAAAGGAAAGAAGATCGAGACAAACATAAGAAGAGATATGCATGAAGAAGGAATTCTATGAAGAATAGAATACTTGGAAGAAAAGATATCTGATTGATATATTTTAGGAAGCAGAATTATATTCCATATCAATTAGCGATTATCTTGTAACTGTGTAGTATATAAACACAGACATAGGGTTTACACTATAAGTGTTATCACAATCGAGAAGATTATTCATTGTAACCCTAACAGCTCTCGTGATATTTGTTTATCACTGAGAGAGAACAGTTTCATACTGTAACAGAGTTTATTGTTTCAATAAAGTTTGTTTTTTGTTACTTGAGTTATTAAAGTTCGATTTGATTGTACTATACACTGTATTCACCCCCTCTACAGTGTGTGTGTGACCTAACAAACTATGGCTGCAAACTAGTATCAAAACCCAACTCAAAGGATGATGCCTGGGAAAGTAGCAGATATTCTAGAAGTCGATGCAGCTACATCTATTACAGCGCAGCTCAAGGCGCTGTCTATGAAGGTCGATTCTTTAACCAGCTATGGCATAAATCAAATAGCTAGTGTCGGTGAGCTTTGTGCAGGATCTCATGCTACGGATCGGTGTTCTCTTGTTAATGAATCTGTTCAGTATGTGAATAATTTTCAGAGACCGCAGCAGCCTGTGCCCGCTACTTATTATCCTAATAACAGAAATCATCCCAATTTCAGCTGGAGCAATAATCAGAATGTTGTTCAGCAACCATATCAGCAAGCTGCAAATAAACAGTTTAATCTACCTGGATTCCAGCAACCTCAGCAATTTGCTCAAAGGAAACCATAGCCTCAACAAGGAGGTGCTGCTCCACCTTCTATTGCTGATTTCGAGGAGTTAACGTTGTTGTGCAAAAGTCAGGCTGTTTCTATCAAGACCTTAGAAAATCATATTGGACAAATAGCCAATGCCTTGCTCAATCGTCAACATGGTACACTTCCCAGTGATACTGAAGTACCAGGCAGGAAGGAAGCTAAAGAGCAAGTCAAAGCTGTCGCCTTAAGGTCTGGAAAAGTTGTTGATGCTGAAAAAGCAAAAGATGTAGAAGTTGAAGTTGTAGATGAAGAAGGAATGCAAAAGGAGAAAGAGGCGGAATTAAGGAATACTATTTTTGAACACACTCTGCCTGAGGGTAATATAGGAGAGAAACAGCTCTATCCTCCACCACCTTTTCCTAAGCGATTGCAAAAACAAAAGCTGGACAAGCAATTTGGTAAGTTTCTGGCGGTCTTCAAGAAACTTCACATCAACATACCTTCCGCTGAGGCTCTTGAGCAAATGCCTAGTTATGCAAAATTCATGAAAGGTATTCTTTCAAGGAAGGTGAAACTGGATGATCTTGATATCGTTGCTCTAACGGAAGAGTGCAGTACTGTGTTGTAACAAAAGTTACCGCCAAAGCTTAAGGATCCAGGTAGCTTAACCATTCCTTGCACCATTGGCAAGTTGTCATTTGACAAGTGCCTTTGCGATTTGGGAGCAAGCATCAATCTGATGCCGTTGTCCATCTTCAAAAAGCTGAATTTTCCTGATCCGAAGCCCACCCACATGTCTCTACAATTGGTTGATTGTTCGATTACATACCCACGAGGCATTGTGGAGGACGTGCTAGTAAAGGTGGACAAGCTCATCTTTCCTGTAGATTTTGTCATTCTGAATTTCGAGGAAGATAAGAAGATTCTCATAATATTGGGAAGACCTTTCTTGGCTACAAACCGTACCTTGATAGATGTGCAAAAAGGTGAACTCACTATGAGGGTGCAAGATCAAGATGTGACATTCAATGTGTTCAATGCGATGAAATTCCCTACGGAAGATGAGGAATGCTTCAAGGTGGATTTGGTCGATTCTGCAGTAACTTCAGAACTTGATCATGTGCTAAGGTCTGACGCATTAGAAAAAGCCTTATTGGGGGATCTTGACAGTGAAGATGATGAAGGCAATGAGCAGTTACAATATCTAAATGCTTCTCCTTGGAAACAGAAGCTAGACATGCTATTTGAATCTCTTGGAAATGCTAATCTCAAGAATGCTGAGGGAAAGCTCAAACCATCTATTGAGGAAGCACCTACTTTGGAGCTTAAACCATTGCCTGGACACTTGAGGTATGCTTTTTTAGGTGATGCATCTACTTTGCCTGTTATTATTGCATCTGACCTTTTAGGTAGTGATGAGGACAAGCTCTTGAGGATTCTGAGAGAATTCAAATCGCCCATTGGATGGACTATTGCAGATATAAAAGGGATCATCCCTTCATACTACATGCATAAAATTCTGCTAGAGGAAGGTAGCAAGCTAAATATTGAGCAATAGTGAAGGCTTAATCCTATCATGAAAGAAGTGGTGAAGAAAGAAATTCTAAAATGGCTGGATGCAGGAATTATATATCCTATTTATGACAGTTCTTGGATGAGCCTCGTGTAATGTGTACCTAAGAAAAGAGGTTTTACTGTGGTAGCAAATGAGAAGAACGAGCTCATCCCCACTCGAACAGTCACAGGATGGAGGGTATGCATGGACTACAGGAAGTTGAATAAAGCCACGAGGAAGGATCACCTCCCTCTTTCATTCATTGATCAGATGCTTGACAGGTTGGCTGGTCATGAGTATTATTGTCTTCTGGATGGCTATTCGGGCTACAATCAGATTTACATTGTACCAGAAGATCAAGAGAAGACTACTTTCACTTGTCCATTTGGCACGTTTGCTTTTCGTAGAGTTTCTTTTGGCTTATGTGGTGCACCTGCCACTTTTCAGAGATGCATGATGGCTATATTCTCTGATATGATTGGAAATAATGTCGAAGTGTTCATGGACGACTTCTCCGTCTTTGGACATTCGTATGATAAATGCTTGAATAATCTCCGTTTAGTGCTCAAAAGGTGTGTTGAGACCAATCTGGTGCTCAATTGGGAAAAATGTCACTTCATGGTGCAACACGGCATCATTCTTGGGCATAAGGTCTCTAGTAAAGGTCTTGAGGTGGATAAAGCCAAGGTGGGCGTCATTGAAAATCTTCCACCACCTATTTATGTGAAAGGAATCCTTAGCTTTCTTGGTCATGCGGGTTTTTATCGGCATTTCATCAAGGACTTCTCTAAGATATCTAAGCCTTTGTGCAATTTGCTCGAGAAAGATGTGCCTTTCAGATTTGATGATGAATGTTAGGCAGCATTCGAGACTCTCAAGAAGAGTTTAATCACCTCACCAGTTATTAAGGCATCCGATTGGAGAGAACCTTTTGAGATGATGTGTGATGCAAGTGATTATGCAGTGGGAGCAGTTCTTGGGCAGCGAAGACTAATATCTTTCATGTGGACTACTATGCTAGTAAGACGCTAAATGGAGCCCAACTGAACTACACCACTAATGAGAAGGAGCTCTTGGCTATAGTTTTTAGTTTCGAAAAATTTCGATCTTATCTACTTGGGATAAAGGTGACAGTGTTCACTAATCACGCTACCATCGGCTATCTGGTCTCAAAGAAGGATTCAAAGCCTAGACTTATTCGTTGGATTCTCTTACTAGAGAAATTCGAGTTAGAGATCAAGGATCGAAAAGGTACTGAAAATCAAGTAGCTGGCCATCTCTCTAGATTAGAGAATCCTAATTCTACTTCACATGATAAGACATTGATCAACGAATCTTTTCCGGATGAGCAGTTGTTCGTAATCCAAGAGGAAGAGCCATGGTTCGCAGACATTGTGAACTATCTTGTTAGCAATATAATGCCTCCTAATATGAATGTGGCTCAAAAGAAGAAGTTTCTGCATGAGGTGAAGTGGTACATGTGGGATGAACCACATTTGTTTAGACAGGGAGCTAACCAAATCATCAAGAGATGTATCCCATTCTGTGAGACGGAGGGGAGATTACGAGACTTTCATTCCACAGTTTATGGTGGACATTATGGTGGCGAAAAGACAGCAGCTCCTATTATTCAAGCAGGTTTTTTTTGGCCGACGTTGTTTAAGGATGCACATCAGCTCGTTTTAAGGTGTGATCGCTGCAAAAGAGTTGGGAATCTTTCCAGAAAGTATGAGATGCCTTTAAATGCGCTACTTGAAGTTGAGGTCTTCGATGTTTGGGGAATCGATTTCATGGGACCATTTATCTCGTCGTACAATAATCAGTACATCTTGCTGGCAGTCGATTATGTCTCGAAATGGGTAGAAGTCAAAGCTCTGCCGACTAATGATGCAAAGGTAGTGTTGATTTTTCTTCATAAGCAGATATTCACAAGGTTTGGAACACCACGAGTTATCATAAGTGACGAAGGGTCGCATTTCTGTAATCGTAAGTTCACTTCTATGATGCAACGCTACAATATAAATCATCGCATTGCTACTGCCTATCATCCGCAAACTAATGGTCAAGCTAAAGTGTTTAATAGAGAGATCAAGCGCATTCTAGAGAAAGTCATTTATCTGTCAAGGAAAGATTGGTCTTTGAAGCTCGATGAAGTTGTTTGGGCTTATAGAACAGCATACAAGACTATACTTGGGATGTCCCCATTTCAACTTGTCTATGGTAAGGGATGTCATTTACCAGCGGAGCTAGAGCATAAGGCTTATTGGGCATTAAAGAAGTTGAACCTTGATCTAAATGCAGCTGGGAAGAAGCAAATGCTTCAGTTAAATGAACTTGATGAATTTCGACTTCAAGCGTACGAGAACAACAAAATGTATAAGGAAAAGGTAAAAAGGTGGCATGACAGGAAGCTATCACCTAAGTCATTCGTGCCGGGGCAACAAGTTCTTCTATTCAACTCTCGTCTCCAACTTTTTCCTGGAAAGTTGAAATCAAGGTGGTTTGGACCATTTATCGTCAAAACTGTGTTTCCACATGGAGCGATTGAGATTTTTGAGAATGATCTGGGCCAAGCATTCAAAGTAAATGGTCAGAGATTGAAGTACTATTATGGGGATACGGCAAACCGTGAAGTGGTTAGTGTTGTTTTATTGTCAACTTGATCGCATAACTCCACGTCAAGCTAATGACCTAAAAGAAGCGCTTCTTGGGAGGCAACCCAAGATATGAGACCATAGGACACCTTAGAATATAGTACTTTATCCAAAAACCCAAAAAAAAAATCAGAAAAAAAGTTGCAAATTTTTTTTTCAGTAACCTAGCATGCGCCCGCGTGCTAGGAGCGCGCGACCGCGTGCCAGCTGGTGCCACGCGACCGCGTGCGACCCTGACTTTTGAAAAATCATTTTTCAGCCTAAAAAAACAAAACAAAAAAATTCACAAAAAAAATATAACCCATTAACCCACGATTTCCATCATACCTTGCCACAACCCCACTCCTAATCAACTTCTAACCCTAATATTGCCCTATAAATACATACAACCTCTCCATACACATCCCACACACTTTCAACTCTACAAAATCTCTCCTACATACCAAACACAAACTCTCTAACTCTTATTCTCAGTTCTCATGGCCCCAAAGAGATCACGAACTGTGGGTAGCAGCAACACCAATCCGACTGCTACTGATTCTTCGAGGAATACTGCTGCGAGGCCCCGATTGTTTGATAGGGCTGCTGAAGAAGAGTATGCCAAGCTTCTGTCTAAGCCTATTATGAGGGAGGGGGGGTTCTTGCCATCAGGGAGGGATGGTGAGTTGCTGTCGATGATTGCTGGGAAGGGATGGATTACATTCTGCGAGTCACCTGAGGCGGTTCCGATGAGTATCGTTCGCGAGTTCTATGCGAACGCCAAGGCCGACAAGAATGGGTTTTTTGTTGTTCACGGGTTTACTGTTGACTATCAGCCCGAGGTGATTTACCGTGTGATTGGATATCGACAAAGGGAACCACATGAAGAGAACTGGAATTCAAAGGCCCCTGAGGACTTTGATTTGGACTTGATTATTGCTACTCTCTGTCAGCCGGGCACAGTGTGGAATTCAAAAAGAGATCCAATGATTATCATACTTTCCCTGTTGTCGCGATGAACAGGTATGCTCGTGCTTGGAATGCGTTTATATGTGCTAATATTCTTGCTTCTTTGCATCCACATGAGGTTATAGTGGAGAGGGCGAGGT
The DNA here is from genome assembly GCF_009905375.1 of Apium graveolens. NCBI lineage: Eukaryota > Viridiplantae > Streptophyta > Magnoliopsida > Apiales > Apiaceae > Apium > Apium graveolens. The sequence goes on from NC_133650.1 coordinate 170,997,200, forward strand.
TGTTTTGGGGGATTCTGAATGATGAATATGTGGACCTTGGTGAGTACATCTACCAAGGGATTTTGAAGTTTTTGAGGGGGAAATCGCAATACTCTATCCTGTATGCCTCTATTGTCACAAAGCTTTGCAAGGTAGTTGGAGTCCAGTGGCCTTCTTATGAGCAGCTGCAGATATCAGCCGCTCCTATTGATTCATCAACTTTGAATACGATGCAGGAGTGGACGGGTGGAGAGCCCGAGTCACATGGTGTGGGGTATCACTTTCCAGGAGTATTTCCAGCAGCTGGTGCTACCATGACTAGGCCCAGTCAGGCTCAGGGAGAGGCAGGCTCTTCGAGAGCACATGGAGGAGATGGTTCAGGATTGGCTGATGTCCAGTACAGGAGGCTTTCGAGGAGGATGGAGACGATGTATGAGTCGCATAGTCGGTTTACGGAGGAGCTCAGCCAGGCACTTGGGACTGCATTTAGAGGCCTTGGAGCTAACATCTAGTGGCCCATTTTTGGTGAGGATTCTGCTTATCCACCTCCTGACACTCCACCCTCTGAGGTTGATGATGATGATTCATATGAGTATGTATACCATATGTTCCTTTCTATTACCTTCACTGGGGACAGTGAAGATTTTAAGTTTGGGGGTGGTAGTTAAGGGACGTATTTGTGTGTGTGTCATGTAGTTGCATATTCATGATAGTTTAGTTCATATAGTTGCATATTTTTGCCATATAGTTTTTTATTTATTTTATATATAGCTTTATTTATCATGTCATATAGCTCATGTATATACCATGATCCCTTTGTGTTGCTTTACCGATTAATATGTGATATTGATGCGAGTGTAGTGATAGCGTTAGAGTGATGTTGAATCTTGTTAGGTTGATATGCATGCTAGAAACACTTGTAATTTCACTAAGTCTTAGAGTATGCTTAAGGACTAGATCGTTGTCATGGTTTGATGGTTTTTGAGGTTAATCTATTGCTTATACTTAGAATGCATGCTAGGCTCTTAATGATAAAAGACATGTAAAGATAAAAATTGGAGATGAAAATTGGAATTCATTACTAGTTGTGGATAGGCGTCAAATGGCTAGTAGCCGGCTCATATTGTATACGAGTAGTCTAGGGTTGAGCAAGATGGAGCGAAACGCACTTGCTCAGAAATTGAAAAAAAAGTTATATGTGTGAAAAAAAAGAAAAAAGAGAGAAAATAAATGGTTTAATGTACAATTGATCACGAGTGGGCTCGTTGGTATTCGAGTTATTAAGTTCTTAGGGGACTTTGTGCCTAGTGACCTAAGGCTTTTAAAGTCTGGGATCCGCTAACCTAACACTCACTAAATGGATAACATTGCATAAGTCTTTTGTGGACCTCACTCATTACACGATCAAATAAGCATTTGTTTTATGTGTTGAATAAAAGCATGATTCCGTAATAAACTCCAATAATCTTGTAGTGTTATAAGTCATTTTGTGTCTAGAATATATTCTTCGTATAAGCATGTGATTGCCTTGAGGATAATTAAGCTATGGTGATTGATCTAGTTTTGAAGCATATATGTTAAGCATTCGCACACACCACGTTTCTAGTTGTATGTTAGCTTGCATGATTTGATTGATCTTTAGTCGCCTAATTGCATTTGTTGATATGTCATGTGTTGGTTGGTTTAGTCATCGTGAGGGGATCGCTGCATTCATCCAGTTGCATTCATGCATGTTTTATTCTGAGTTTGAGTCTGTGGTGCTTGAGGACAAGCATCGATTCAAGTTTGGGGGTGTGATAAGTGGCATTTTATACCACTTAGAGTGCCTCATAACAGCTTGAATTGGTGTCTTGGACTCAAATATTTTATCTATTTGACACGTTTTCTAGTGTTTTTGCATTTCAGGGTATAACTTGCTTAGATAGGTGGTTTTCATCAAATAAAGCCTAAGGAAGTGCTTGGAATCAGTCTAGGGGTGATGAGCGAAGAAATCAGCAAAAATAGGAGCAAAATAAGGAATTTTCCAGAAAGGTAGCAGGCGACCGCGTGCCAGCAAACGGCCGCGTGGAGATAGCAGGCGACCGCGTGCGTGCGGAATTTCAGAATCTGGATTTTATTAATTCAAGTACAATTGGGCTTCTGTTGGCGTGGTGACTCCTAGACGCTTATATAAACCTTATGGGAAGACATTTTCATCAATCAAGAGCGAAGGCAAGAAGATTGAGAAGACCGTTATAGCACGCAACAACGAAGAAGAGGAAGCATTCGTTTATCTTGTGATTCTTTTAATTTGTTGTAACAGTGGATGCTAGTTTTCTTTATGCTTTGAACCTTAATACTCTTGTGATGTACTTCATTATTTATAAGTATTTTTATTAGCTTTATATCGTTGTGTTATTATCATGCTTTCATATGAACCCATGGTGACAATGAGTTCTATTATGGGCTAATCGTGATCATGGGATTCTAGCGGATTTACTATGGAATTCTTTAGTTAATTGTTTAATACCTTGGTATGTGGTGATTGTATGATATCTAGTATAGGTTGTGCTTATTCGTCTTATATGCGTCTTGAACATGTAAGATAGCATGTTAATCTCTTGTGAAGCGACAGTGAATCTTGAGATTTAGAACTTGCCATGCTAGCATAGGTTCATATATTGTATGCATGATTAGTGGGTAACTATAACCGTTTTACTTGCCCTGTGTAATCATCATGAATAACTTATGCTTAAATCATTATGTTGTCAAATTTTGTAGACATATAGGGTCTCAACATAATTGATACCTATTCAACTTCTATCTTAATTGTGGATGCTTGGTAGAATGGTATTCGTACAACGAAAGTTGGCGTTTATCAGTTTCGTGTTGTTCGATTAATATCATCACCATTACATGTTAAGGTTAATAAAAATAACTATTGAATGAAGTAGTAATGAAGCTAGGATCTCATGCATGTTTAATATTATTAATTCAAGTGTTTAATTCTCGTAGTTAATATTAGTTAACCAATCTTAATTGTTATTGTCTTGGCATTGAAGAATAATGATACATTGGTGAGTAAGTGTCAATTAAATATAATTAATTAGAGTCTCTGTGGGAACAAACTAGAATCACTCTATATTACTTGCGAACGCGTATACTTGCGTGAATTATTTAGCGCATGCTTTGTGCCTAACACCTTACAAAGGTACTAATCCCTACACCTAAAAAGGTGAAGATTGGTCCAAAGACTGGGGATTGTATCTTGATCGGATATCCTCCATATAGCACTGCATATCGATTTCTTGTTCATGAATCTAAGATTCCTGATATTCAAAAGAACACCATTATGGAATCAAGGAACGCCCTATTCTTTGAGACAACATTTCCATGTAATCCAGGAAACGAACAACCTACGACGTTTAAACGAACTCATGAGTCTATAGATGATAATAATGAGAGTGAAGAAAGTGAAGACGAAAATGTGGGGGTTGTGAGAAGGAGCAAAAGACAGCGTATGGAGAAATCCTATGAATCTGATTTTATGACATATTTGCTCGAAGAAGGTGATCAGAAAACCTATAAGGAAGTGGTTACCTCACCGGATGGGACTATGTGGAAATAAGCCATCAAGAACGAAGTTGATTAGATTATGCAGAATCATACTTGGGAATTAGTAGACTTGCCAACTGGTTGTAAACCATTAGGTAGAAAGTGGGTGTTCAAGAAAAAGTTAAAAACAGATGGCACTATCGATAAGTATAAGGCCAGACTTGTAATCAAAGGATACAAGCAAACAAAAAGGCCTTGATTACTTCGATACATATTCTCCTGTAGCGAGAATAACATCCATAAGGATGATGTTTGTTATCGCTACAATACGAAATCTAACAGTACATCAAATGGATGTGAAAACAGCTTTTCTAAATGGGGATATAGATGGGGAAATCTATATGGAACAACCTGAAGGGTTTGTTGTCCCTGGAAAAGAGAGAAAAGTCTGTAAATTAGTGAAATCAATATATGGTTTGAAGCAAGAGCCTATGAAATGGCATGAAAAATTTGATTAAATCGTGATGGCAAATGGCTTTAAAATCAATGAATGTGATAGTTGTGTCTATTACAAGGAAAATGAGAGAAGCTATGTCAAGGAAAATGACAGCGGTTATATCATGATGACATTGTATGTAGATGATCTACTTATTATCGGAAGCAATGATAAAGTGATCAAATCTACCAAGGACATGTTGATATCGAGATTCGACATGAAAGACATGGGACTAGCAAATGTTATTCTAGGAATTCAAATTTCTAGAACATCGGTGGGTCTCGCACTAAGTTAACCTCATTACGTTGACAAGATCCTAGAAAAGTTTCTTAAGGATGACTTTGAAAAAGCTGGGGCACATGTGGATATGACTTTACATCTATCCAAGAATAAAGGTGTAGGAGTCTCCCAAATGGAATACTCGAGAATAATCGAAAGTCTGATGTGTCTTATGAGTTGTACAAGACCAGACATTGCATACTCAATTTGCATTTTGAGTAGATTTACGAGTAATACGGGCGATGATCACTGGAAAGCAATCATAAGGGTACTGAGGTATTTGAGGGGAACTTGAGACTATGAACTGCACTATGGCAGATATCCAGCAGTATTAGAGGGATATACTGATGAAAACTGGATATCTAGCAAAAAGGCACTAAAGTCTACGAGTGGCTACGTATTTACACTAGCTGGAGCGGCAGTATCATGGAAATCCTCCAAGAAAATGGTGATAACTCATTCCACGATGGAAGCCGAGTTCGTGAAACTAGATAAATACGCTGAAGAGGCTGAATATCTACGCCAATTTCTGGAGGATATTCCAAGATGGCCAAAGCCTGTGACTACAATAGGGATACATTGTGATCATCAATCTGCTATTGGCAGAGCACATAGTACGATGTATAATGAAAAGTCATGTCATATACGACGACATAGTTCCATTAGACAATTAATCTCAACCGGAGTTATCACTATTGACTATATATCGTCAAAGGATAATATCGCGGATCCGCTAATCAAAGGGCTATCAAGAGAAGTGGTTGAGAAATCATCGAGAGGGATGGGCCTTAAGCCTATTGCTTAACGGTATCATGGTGGACACCCAACCATTGCTGACTGGAGATCTCAAGAACTTGGTTCAATGGGACAACTAAATCATGATGACCAAATCACTGTGGGGGTAACCCCTGGCCTGTTCCTATGATGAGAAACAGTGAGACCCGTAAGGTACGAGGTTAAGTTTTTGAGCTTTTAATGATCTTTGATGAATACATGAAGTTCAGAAGTGAACACATGGAATTCAGTTGAGTAAACGCGGGTTATTCTATAAGATAAAGATCACCTATATGGGAGAGAAGTGGGGCCGCTTCAAAGGAGAATTGCGAGGCACAATTCTTTAGAAACTCCTGCAGAACCAGGACGATGTTCCATGGCCAAAATAGACATACCCATGAGAGCTGAACGAGTCAGAAAAGATATTGTGATAAGTATATCATCGTTTACACAAACGGTCGAACAGTTCAAGGACAAGCACGTCTACTGTCTACCGGTAAAGTCGGTATGCTTACTCAAGTAAAGGTTCAAGGAGTATTCTCTACCTATCGTATGCTATATCTGATCGAAAAAACTATCACCAAGTCAAACTCCATGTCTGTCTGTTTGATGTGTGCTACTGAAATATCAATCTCACTCATGTGGGGGATTGTTAGAAAATGTGGGTATTACACCCCACATTGTCGAGTTATTTTGAGCCGCGCTTGAGTGGTTGGTTGTTGCGTGTCTGCAACGAGTGACGCTTGGAACGTGTTCTCCTTCACGAGAGCTTTCCGAGGCACTTTGAATCACTCAAAATAATTAAGGGATGAGTGAGATATGATTATCAAAAGATGGTCCCTTAAGAATGGAAAATGAGTTATAAAACCTTAAGTCCCATATTGAAAAGGAAAAGAGATTTCCTTAGCTTTATATAGAAACACATATGTAGTGTTCACTTGTGTTGTCTATGTGTTGCTCCATCACCTACGCGGGCGCGCAGGGGGGTGCAAATTGTGGGATTTTGAGGGGAAATCCGAGGCTTTGCAAGCCATCAGGCTTTCCGCGTGTGCGACCTGCGGACACGAATGTGGCAGAAAATTGGCCCGAATAACGCCGGACTAGTTTTGCTAATTTTTATTTTCCGCTGGGCCTGAGCTCAAATAAATTGACTTACATTTTTATTTTTTTGTCGGTCGAATTAAGTAATTAATAATAATTAATTGACCACCGACCTAATTAATTAGCGCGATTTAATTAATTATGGCAATTGTGTTGAGCACAAGTTTTTCCTCCCTATATAAACACCTCTAGGGTGTTAGGGTTAAATACACAAAAACACAGTCGTTCCTAAACACCTATCCTCTAACCCGTGATAGTTTCTTGCTCGCTTTCAAGCTTGCTGAGAGTGCTGATTTTCGGCGTCGCCACTGCATCCGTTTTATCCTGTGAGGCTTTTTTCTCGCACAATACGGTGAGGACTAATAAGTTTTAAGGAGACAGTTCCGCACTGGACTCGGGTTTTTATATCCTTCACAATACGCAACTTGTATCCGTTCCTATTCTGTTATTCGATTATCTGTTTTGCACGCAAACACCTATACGTATATTTGTTTCTGCACATATTGTTGCTAACAATAATCTGAAGTGAAAACTATTTCTTGAGATTTGACCAGCTTTGATCTCTATTTCATGGCTATAGACTGTGGAAAAAAATCCTCGAACAATCCTAATCGTAATTGTAGGGTTTTCCAATCTTCTTCGTGTTCCTAAGCAATAACCAGTTGAAGACGGTTAAGTTCCTACAGACAGCATTAAGGAAAGAACAACAGATAAGTATATGAATCACCTGTTAATTTTTGTAACTGAATTTGCTATGTTCTTAAATAAATGACCAACTGACATTTATATCCACAAACCACTACTTTAATATCTTCTAAAATGCATATGTATCTGAATGAAAAGAATTTAGCAAGACCAAATCAAAAGAGATAACAAAGTCAATTAAAAAAAAACTCCAACAGGGATTAACCAAGTTGATAAATTATTTATATCAACCATCTGCAACTGGGAAATATAAAACTAGATATTCAAAACAGTTTACATGTAATGTTTGATGAATTCAAGATTACTAGTTTATAGTCCGTGTTTTGCACACGGGTATTTCAAAAATTATTTAATAAAATAAATAAATAAATTTATAATTAAAATTAATGATATAATTTTGAAAGATTAAGTTATCTAAATAATAAGTGTATTGCATCTACATATTATGATAAATTTATTTAAGAATTACTTTCGTTACATAAATTATTTTTATGTTATATATTTTTTGAAATTATTTCTACAAATAGATCTTCTACAAATAGATCTGTCAAAATTTAAAGTTTAGTTCAAATTTGTATTAAAAATTTACCATAAATAACATAATTTATATCTAAAATTGTATTGCAAAGTTTCTATAATTAAAATGGGTCATAATAAATATATGAATCATTTATAAACATAATATGGATACCAAACCTAAAAATGGATAGTCCACTGGTCATATTAAATTTAAAAATTATATCTGAACCAAAATATGGATATCAAACCTTAGGAAAGGTCCAGCAATTTATAATATATAGATTTATACATGTACTAATGCATGAATTCAACAAAGTCAATGCCTCCTGGTGGGTACAGCTAATGTAACTGGGTTTTCATTTACATAATCACAATCAAACAGTATGATGACTTACATACATAACATCACTTATCTGGTTATTGCTTTAGATTGTTTATGGCGCAACCATGATTCTGACAAATCCGGAGATTAAAAAACGTATCATTAACTTATTATTTCTTAAAACCTAGTTGAGACTAAAACCAAACTACTAATTTTTGAAGGCAAATCAAAGCTTAATTTTGCTGTTGGCTGTTTTCTTGCAGGCTTTGACGATCTACAAACATCGGTTTCTTGTAGGATGGTAAAAGATTGTGTTGAACATCACCTATATGACCTGTATATGACCTGTAGGCTATATACGAGTAGGGGAAAGAAAACCTTGGAGTCTTGAAACAACTCCACCGTAAAATGTCAATGGTTTTTAGACAAGTGTTTGGTAAACAAATACCATTGACTTGCAAAAGTCCACATTGGGATGACAAAGTCAGAATGAAGATCCAACCATTTCTATATAATTACTACCTTTGGGATTAGATATGCACAAAAAACCCGGACCCAAAAATCTAGCCCCGTCCGATCCGGTCAAGTCCGGCCCGGTCAAAAAGGTAAAGCCCGACCCGGCCCGATTAAAAGCCTGGACTTCGACCCGGCCCGACCCGATTAAAAACCCGAAAAAACCCGGTTAAAATCTGATTATTCTAATATATTTTCTTATATATTTATGAATTCACATTTATTATAAATATAAATAATACTTGAAACACATATATATTTACATATTTTTTATTAATAATATTATTTATATACTTTATTGCATAAATAATGAAAGAAGATATAGTAAATACACTATATATATTTGGATAACAATGATAAAACATATTATTCTATAAATACGTTTATTTTTTGCCGAACTCGATGTTTTCAATGAGGTAATGTTTTCATAAAATATTCCATGTAAACTAATACATTTTTACGTTGATCTAGTTGCTAACATATGTAGTCTTCGGAATCTCTAATAAAACTCGATCTGATTTAAATTAGAAAAAAGCTCGGCCTGATCCGATCCGGCCCGAAAAAAGCTCGGTTAGGCCCGCCTCGAGGGCCAAAACGGACTCTGACATTTTCGAAAAGGTCGGTCAGGCCCGGCCCGATCAAAGTCAAAGCCCGAAAAGGCCGGGTCACCCAAAGCCCTGCCCGGTGGGCTTTTGTGCATCTCTACTTTAGATGCACTGTGATAACTCCTGGTGGCAGGGCTGCTCCTTCGACGCCGTGCCTGGATCCTTCGCCGCTGTAGAGGTGTAGCTGTAGTGGGGCTCCTACAAAACAACACCGAAAGGGGGTTTTGGTCCCGCGGCGCCTCCGGTGTGAGAGTAAGAACTCGCTTTTAGGGAGGATGAAGATATATATGAATGCAGGGTGGCTGTGTATATGAGTGTGAGAGAGTGATTAACCCCAAAACCTCACCTTCTTGGGTTATTTATAGCCCAAGGGTAGGGTTTTGGGGTTGGTACCTTTAGATCCCGGCCGTCGGTTCTGGGAGCGGAGAGCACCTGGCTGGAGTGGATGTTTCACACGTGTCAGTGCGGGACTGGCCGAGGAATGTTCTGGGGATCCTCTGACACGTGCCCTGATTATTCCCATGATTGATGTGTGACAGTTGTCCCCATCATGTGCTTGGGCTAACGTCTCACGTGCTGGGATTTACCAAAGTTAGGTTTGCGGGACTGAGCTGGTTAGGAGCGGCAATGTGCGGGACTATTCCTTCTAGGAGCCGCCTGGAGTAAAGGGCTTAGGAGTAGCCCTTCCAGGAGCCATATGGAGTTAGGAGCTTAGGAGTAGTCCTTCCAGGAGGTGTATAGGGTTGAAGGCCTAGGAGTAGGGCTACCAGGAGCCATATGAAGTTAGGAGCTTAGGAGTAGGCCTACTAGGAGCCATATGTACTATCATGTGCCCCCCACTCCCTTATGCAGATTTTCTGGATGGGGGAGTGAATTTGGGTTTGTTTGTAGAACATGAGCTTTTTATTGTTTTGTTGGGAGGAGTTGAGCTTTTCTTGCCCCCCAGTCCGGATTGCGCTGAGTTCGGTGAATCAGGGCTAAGGTGGTTGTCCTTGTCAGGAGTTGAGCTTTTCTTGCCCCCAGTCCGGATTTCGCGGAGTTCGGCTAATCAGGACTAAGGTGGTTGTCCTTGTGAGAAGTTGAGCTTTTCTTGGCCACCAGCCCGGATTGCGCTGATTTCGGCGAATCGGGACTAAGGTGGTTGTCCTTGTCAGGAGTTGAGCTTTTCTTGCCCCCTAGTCCGGAATTCGTTGAGTTCGGCGAATCCGGACTAAGGTGGTTGACCTTGTCAGGAGTTGACTTTTTCTTGCTCCCCAGTCCGGATCGCGCTGAGTTCGGCGAATCAGGACTAAGGTGGTTGTCCTTGTCAGGAGTTGAGCTTTTCTTGCCCCCCAGTCCGGAATTTGTTGAGAGCGGCGAATCCGGACTAAGGTGGTTGACTTTGTCAGGAGTTGAGTTTTTCTTACTCCCCAGTCTGGATCGCGCTGAGTTCGGCGAATCAGGACTAAGGTGGTTGTCCTTGTCAGGAGTTGAGCTTTTCTTGCCCCCCAGTCCGGAATTCGTTGAGTTCGGCGAATCCGGACTAAGGTGGTTGACCTTGTCAGGAGTTGAGTTTTTCTTGCTCCCCAGTCCGGATCGCGCTGAGTTCGGCGAATCAGGACTAAGGTGGTTGTCCATGTCAGGAGTTGAGCTTTTCTTGCCCCCCAGTCCGGAATTCGTTGAGTTCGGCGAATCCGGACTAAGGTGGTTGACTTTGTCAGGAGTTGAGTTTTTCTTACTCCCCAGTCTGGATCGCGCTGAGTTCGGCAAATCAGGACTAAGGTGGTTGTCCTTGTCAGGAGTTGTGCTTTTCTTGCCCCCCAGTACGAATTGCGCTGAGTTCGGCGAATCAGGACTAAGGTGGTTGTCCTTGTCAGGAGTTGAGCTTTTCTTGCTCCCCAGTCCGGATCGCGTTGAGTTCGGCGAATCAGGACTAAGGTGGTTGTCCTTGTCAGGAGTTGTGCTTTTCTTGCCCCCCAGTCTGGATTGCGCTATGTTCGGCGAATCAGGACTAAGGTGGTTGTCCTTGTCAGGAGTTGAGCTTTTCTTGCTCCCCAGTCCGGATCGCGCTGAGTTCGGCGAATCAGGACTAAGGTGGTTGTCCTTGTCAGGAGTTGAGCTTTTCTTTCTTCGGGTCCGGATTGCTGATTATAAAGAAGTCCGGTCTTGGAAGTTGAAATGGTTGCTAGGGATTTTCCCCCCAATTATTTGAATTATTACAGCTGTAAAAGTTTGGAGAGGCGTGCCTCATCATTACTTGTATTAATTACAGTTTTGATGGACGATCTGGATTATGGCACGTGGCGAGAGTCTTTTGGTTTCACCAAGCCTATAAAAGGTGGCTCTAATCACCCCTTTCTCTTTTACCTTCTCCTGATTTTCTTCATGTTTTTTCTCTCCTTTTCTTCTTTGAATCTTTTTCCGGCTGTTGCTCGTGAGAGAACTCAAGGCTTTCTGGTCGTTGCTCGGTCGTCTTTAAACTAGCCTTTCTCTTTAAACCTGTAAGTTTTCTTCTCTTTTCTCATATTTGTTTTGCAGATTCTTCAAAATTGTGTTTCCTGTTTTAGCTTTGATTGTTTTGTTTCGTAGTGTTCTTGTGTATGAATGTATGTATGTATGTATTTGTTTTTGGGCATAATTTGGTGTTTAATTTTGTTTTGTAAGTGTTTCTGGAATTGGGGTTTTTTGGTTGGGTCTGGACTGGGATCTTTAGTCCGGACTAATGACCTTTTTTTTGGGGTTTGTAATTGGTTGCTGTTTTTGTGTTATTGTGACATCTGAATTCGGGGATTAGGCTAGTTTAGAGTCCGGAGTAGCTTTTAGGTTTCGGGTTTTGGTTCTCCGGACTGTTTGCTTTTGACTTGTAATAAAATTGAATCTAGGTAGTCCGGACCATGTAGCTTTCAAGATAAATAAACTGTAGGATTTTTAGACTAACCTTTGTCACTTCTTTTAGGTTTATGGTCCGGACTAAAACTCTTGCCAAGGCCTACATAACTTGCTATCCGGGGCCGTCTAGTTCAGATTCTGAGTCTTCTGGTAATTCTGAGCGAATTGAAATGGGTAAGAAAGCTTCTACTTCCGACTCCGAGGCCATAACGAAGCTTTCGGTTGCTAAGATCTCCTCCAGGAAGGTACCATGTAGTCCGGAGGGGCTTTGGGTTGAGAATCTCGGATATTTCGTGACGAAGAGTGAGGAGATTGAGGATAGCTTTTATTATAGGAGCATTAGGTCCGGATATGCTAGGCAGGAAAACGCTGGTCCGGGGACCTACGATAGGGAAGCGTTTGATAGGAAGTTTGCGAATAGCGTAGTGGCTAAGGAGCACTATGAGCTAAAGGATGAATATGCTGGGTTAGATTTTGAAGCTCAGGATTCTGCGGTCCGGGCTGCTTTTTAGTTGGATCGCCGGATTGAGTGGAGGTGGCCGACTCCGGATGAGAGGGCTCATCACAGGCCGGCTGATGGCTTTGTTCCAGTGTGGCTCCTTCTAGCAAAACTTATATCCTCCCCCCTCCTATATTTCTCTTCCTTTTTGCTTTGTCTTTTATCAACTTCTCCTTAATTCCATTTTCACACATACAGATACATCAATCTTATTTTATCGTATGCTACATATTGTTGCAGCAACTAACTAGAAGTCATCGTTGGACGGAGAAATGGTTTCGGACAGTACTATTAGAGCAGTTTCCACTTAGGCATGGTCTCAATTAGTATTTTCGATTGTATCAAATAGTCCCCCAAGTAATATGTCAAGAAACTATTACTACACATATCCAGAAACAGGTTTCAATTACTTATTAAAGCAATTGGAGCGCTTAGAAACATATAAATATATGTTAGGGACTGAGAACATTCAAAACAGAATGAGAGATAATATGTCTTCTGTGCAAGCGAATGAACGTGAAAGTCGACAAGGGATCCAGCATATACGGGCTTCTACGAGATCTATTAAGCACTCTATGCTGCAAGAAAATGAGGATGAAAATCAACAAGGGATCGAGCATATTCGATATTCTTTAATATCTAGTAAGCACTCTGAACTGGTGCAACCAAATGCAGATGAAAATTTGCAAGGTATCGATCATATTCGAGAATGTGTTAGATTTACTAAGCACTCTGAAGTAGTGCAAGACAGGGAATATGAGTATCAGAAAAGAAATCAGCATATTCCACATAGTCCTACATCTGTTTTGGATTCTGAAGTGATACAAGAAAATGAAGATGAAAATGAACAAGGGATTGAGCATATTCGATACTGTTTAATCTCTAGCAAGCACTCTGAAGTGGCGAAAACGAATGAAGAAGTAAATCAGCAAGGTATCGAGGATATTCGAGATTGCCTATGATCTAGTAAGCACTCTGATAAAGTGGTGCAAAATGATGAATATGAAATTCTGCACAGGATCGAGAATTTCCAAGAATGTCCAAAATCAACCAAGGTCTCCAAAGTGGTGCAAATAAATAATTTTGGAAATCAACAAGGAATCGAGCAAATACAAGATACTTCAGGACTCAGTGCACATTCTGAATTGGAGCAAGCAAATGAACACGGAAATCTTATACAACATACTTGAAACAGTATAAAATCAACAGTTTCATTCAAACCAGCAGAATTTGATTATCGTTAATTGATCAACAAATTTAGACATACTGCTGGATTAACAGAGTTTCCTGAAGCATGGCGAGAACCTGAAGATGTACATCAACAGCATAACAACTATAAAGATTCAAAAAAATTGTCAACATTGTTTGATGAACTGTTGGACTTGATTGAAAATGGAGATCTTCTTCGGGAAGAGAAACCAACTCTGCGGTTCCAAGTGCTAAAAGTCATTAAACTTCTACATCATTACGGGGTCGACACTATCAGGAGAGGAGTGGAGCACGAACTTGAGGATATAAAATCTAAAGTCTAATGAAATTGAGGAAAATATGGCTACATACTATAAAAGGAAAGGTCTAGCAATAATGTTGAAAATATGTGATACTGAAACATGTCAAAGGACTATTTACCATATAATAATAGGTAAAGCTGAAAGGCATCAAGTGTTCTTTATATAGCGAAGAGTATTCTTTATATACGAGGGACTGATCTGTAATCGAGTTTTAGGTAAGAAAGTAGAAAACTTCTAATATCTCGAGTCCCATTTCTAATTCCACCTCCCCTCAATTATTCTTTTGTAGATTATCAATTTCCTGATTAATGTAATGTGCTTATTCAACCTCTTCACTTTTATTCCTACACAGATTAACATCATTATGTCGGTGTTGCTCCTTGTTCTAGCATTCATTAACCATTACCGATTTTAAACTTATTAACTTAAACTAACTTAAAATCCATCGGAAGCACAGTCTCGCAATTAGAATTTGTCTTCAAAGCCAGCCATGTCTTATTTAACACTTGTCGCCCATCAAACGAACTAATAGACAAGCCTTTCCTAAGTGTTATCACACACATCTGCAGTGGACGAATGGATGAAAGATGGTAATCTGCAAAAGCATGGTAGTATCTGAACACACAACTGATGTAATTGCGCAAATAGTGATGTGGAAATGGTTCTCACTAATAAGATAAAAGTTTTATTATAATATGATTTGTTATCTGTTATGGATTAAAAACTAATATATATAATTGTTGTATTTAGTACTAAGGAACGTGAGCTCAAGGCTCGTTTTGACTACTCTTGTGTTTCGTGACTCAATCTGCCTTAACAAGATGCCTACGTACCTCGCTGATTGCCAAGGATCAAGTCAAAAAATGTAGTTCTGATTTGTGGGGTGAGACCCCTTATATAGATGTGGGAGTCCTTGAATTGGACTTGGTATAGGAGACTTGGTGGTCAAGTCTCTGAATTAGGATAGACTTAGGAGTCCTAGGGAGTAGGAAGCTGATTCCTTATCCCATGAGGTTCCTTGGAGGCCAATCTACAAGGATTTATATCCTCACTAGGACTTATCTTAATAGCTGTTTTTCTCCCTTATTTATTAATTACAAAATTAATAAATAATCAGGGTTTTTGGGCCTTCTTTGTTCCTTCAGGCCGGATCTGGTACATCAGGCCTGATCTGGACCATCAGGCCTGATCAACATGTTAACCTTTCTGGTCTGAATGTCATACATCTTCTTATTGGGCATTGCAGCCCAAACTGTAATATTTAATTATGTAATCAGGATTTATTTATCCCTATCATTTGCCCCCCAACTTTTGGGAAACATTATTTAGGTTTGGCAGAAGTTAAGTCTATTCATTCCCTTACAGGGTTTCATTTTTGCGTAAAGTGTGGAGCGACCTACACGTTTACAATGATTGTTCCTTTTGTTCAGGAATTATCTTAATTTCCAGGAATTTTTCCCATAATTCCGGGATTTTTCCCTAATTTTCTGGATTTTTCCCTTAATTTCTAGGATTTATCCTTAATTTTCTGGATTTTTCCCTTAATTTTTGGGATTTATCCTTATTTTTCTGGATTTTTCCCTTAATTTCTAACATTTATCCTTATTTTTCTGGATTTTTTCCCTTAATTTCTGGGATTTATCCTTATTTTACTGGATTTTTCCCTTAATTTCTGGGATTTATCCTTATTTTTCTGGATTTATTCATTATTTCTGAAAATATTAGCATTTTTCAGAAAATATTTTAAGGAATTTCCTTATCTTTCTGTAATTTTCCAGGAATTTTTCCTTCTTTTTCTTCCCCCTTTTCCCTTTTTTCTTTTTCTCTTTTTTTTATACAGATTTCAACCAGGAATCCTGTTCGACCAGGATCCTGGTCGAATTAACCTCTGCTGTGCCTTGGTCGAAGGCTTTTCGAGGAGGATGCATTCGATCAGGAATCCTGGTCGAATTTCGGCCAGGATTTCCCCCCCCCCTTTTTTTTGTCGACTAGGAATTTTTCCCTTAATTTCTAGTCGAATGAGTCTAAATTCTGGTCGAATTAAGCTTATTTTTCAGCCTTGATCGATAAAACTTTGACCTCATGAGCTTCGATCAGGATTTCTTCGTGTTTCTTGGTCGAATGGATCTTCTTTCTGGTCAAATTAAGGCTGTTTTAAGGCCCATTATCCCCCTTCCTTGGCTATATAAAGGCGGGGTGACAGTTTGATTTCTCCACACCTCTCATTTCACCTCTCTACTCATTTCATAACTTCTCCTCATCCTTCCCCCTTCCTTCTAACCTTTCCTCTCTCAAATCCCCTCCCTTAGTTTTCCAACTTCAGTCTTTTTCCAGCTTACTAATGGCTGACAAGAGTTCCGAGAGGGCGGCAAAGATAGCCTCGGCTTCAAAACGAGGTAGGGATATCGAGATCCGTTCTTCGTATATGTCTTTAATCGATATGATTAACACAAGGGGGGATGAATATCCCTCTACTGCACATCTCGATTCTTTTAATCATTGTAATACTTGGCACAACATAGATTTCGATAAACTAAATGCACGTTATAATGTCCTTCCTCCTCTTAGATTAGTTCCAGTCTCTGGTGGTGACCGTACTTGCCATTGGAGACCCGACACTCTCTTTATTTACACAGATGCCCTTAATTCTGGGCTTAGGTTTCCTTTCCACCCTTTTATTCCTCATCTTTTAGCTGATTTACAAATCAACCTGTGTCAGCTTCCTCCAAACGCTTGGAGGAACATTTTATGTTTTATGGTCTGCTGCCTTAGGGAGGGTTTTCCCCTTTCCGTAGCTGTTTTTAGGAAAGTCTTTCAGTGCTATAATAGCTCTTCCAGTATTTGTGGTTGGGTCTATGTTAAGCAAAGGCCCAAAAGTAAACATATCTTTAACAGCGCATCCATTCCCGACAACAACCAAAATTGGAGGAATAGTTTCGTTGGGTTACGTTGGGAGAATGGTGACTGGGGCACACTCTTCCGATCTTCCTTCGGGAAGGTCAGTGATGGTAGCCTCAAATCCATTCACTTAACTCATGAGGAAACTATTATTTATAATGGGCTTACTCAGGACAACGACACTACTACTAGCTGGACTCTCTTAGAGGAGTTCTCCCTCATTCATGTGGGACTATCCTCTGTTTCTCAACAGGGTATTTTTGTTCCCTTATCATCTTTATTTCATTTCATGCATTATTAACATCACTTATTTTGTTTTTTGCCTTGTTTTGCAGCTGCTAAGGAGATTAACGAGGACAATGTTCCTCCTGTTGAAGAGACTTCTAGGATGAAGAAAGCTCGGCTCGCAGGCCTAGACACCCGGGGAAAGGCGACAGAGCCTATCTTCTTGAGAAAGCACAAGGAGCCTATGGGGGAGGCTTCAACTGAAGGAGCTGAGGGCCATAATGCTCCTATCACTGCTACTGCCCCTGCTGCTGCTGCTACAGGTGCCTTTCAGCCTCTCTGGGGATTCCGCCGAGGGGATACCGTGGTTGGTTCCACGAAGCATGCTTGGGATTGGTCCTACCATAGCGTGACTCCCAAGGACTTTACTGACGTGGTGACCACCCCTGACCTTGAGAGGATTAAGCTCATGGGAGCTCAGTCTCTGGCTTCGGTATGCCTCTTCTTTTTTTGAATTTATCTTTCATTCTTGTAGCATTTTCTTGCCTTATACTTTGCTGATTGCTTTGTTTCAGTCTAACACCTATTTTCAAGGCGCTGTGAGGCAAGCCGAGTCATGGAAGCGGGCTTCTGATAAGGCTGATAATGCCCTTAGGAGGCAACATAAGAAGTATGCTACCCTGGAGAAGAAGCTCAGGCACAAGGAGGAAAAACTCGGAGAGTCTAACGTCGAGCTGGTGGTACTTCGGGCGGAGAAGGATAAAGCTATAGACAACTATCTGGACTCGGAGGAGTTTGCCCAATCCATGAGGATTAGGGATGATTCAGTCTTTCCCGGGTTTTTTAGGACTGGTTGGAACACGGCCCTTGGGACCGTGAACGAGGCTTGTCTTGATATTAACCCGGCGGATTATGTCTGCTCTGATGACGAGGCTTTGCTACAGAGGTTTCGTACCCGAGTAGTTGTCTCGGATCATGTTCCTCAGGATCCACTCCTTCCTCCTCCCGAGTCTTCTTCCAGACCTGCTGAGGACGATAGCTCTTCCTCCTCCTCCGAGACGACAGAGACATCCCGCGAGAGCGGAGAGGACGATGATATGGATGCCGAGGGTACCTTAGCTCCTTAGAGCTTTTTCAGCCCTGCGTGGCTTGTCTTATTTTCGAGACTTTATTTATCGAACTTCTTGTAATATTTATCCGATCTATTTTATTTATCACCTTTTATGCTTGCATCCATGCATTTGGTTTTTACTTGTTAGGCCATAAACATACTTTGAAGAACTAATGAATTTCCATACATTGTTTGGGATTCGTCCCTTACACAAGTCTTAATAAACTTCAAAATAAAATTAGAACATATAAATCATATGCAAGCAAAGCTTCAAGGTGCTTTCCAACCTACTCGCCATCTTGACAAGTGAGAATCGTATCCAACTGCCCTACACATAGTAAACCTTCAGGTTTTGTACATGCCAAGTTCTCGGGACTTCAAAACCATCCATAGTCTCTAGCTTGTAGGTTCCTCTACCTTGAACACTCTTGACTCTGTACGGCCCTTCCCAATTCGGGGCAAGCTTCCCTTTCTGTCCTACACCAGAAGCTTCTATCTTCCTCAAGACCAGGTCACCTTGTTTGAAAAATCTTTCTTTAACCCTTAGGTTGTAGTAGAATGAAGCCTTCTTCTGATACTCTACTATCTTTGCATGTGCCCCATCTCGCACTTCGTCGATTAAGTCCAGAGCTAACCTTTGTCATTCCTCATTTTCCTCAGCATTGAAAGCCTGAATCCTTGGAGAGGAATGTGATATCTCCACGGGAACTACTGCCTCTGCCCCATATGCCAACATGAAGGGAGTTGCTCCGGTCGTGACCCTACAGGTAGTCCTATAGGCCCATAATATTGGAAGTATCTCATCCACCCAATTATTTCTTGACTTCTCGATCCTCTTTTATAGTCCATCCAGGATTATTCGATTTGCTACCTCAGCTTGCCCATTGGCTTTTGGGTGAGCCACAGAGGTGAACCGTAAGTGAATCTCATTTTCTTCACAGTACTTCTTGAATTCCTCATTGTTGAATTGTGTTCCATTGTTGGTGACTAGGATACGGGGAATTCCATATCGGCACATAATATTTTTCCACAGGAATTGTGCAACCTGCTTAGTTGTGATCTTGGCCAAAGGTTTGGCTTCAATCCACTTGGTGAAATAATCAATCGCTATAATCAGAAACTTCCTTTGTGCCGTGGCCATGGGGAAAGGCCCTAAAATATCCATTCCACACATAGCAAAGGGAATGGGCGAGTTGATAGAGGTCAGCATCTCGGGGGGTTTTCTAACAACAGGTGCATGCTTCTGACAGCGATCACACTTCTTCACATATTCTTTGGCATCAGCCATCATTTCTGGCCAGTAAAAGCCTAAACGAGTTATCTTATGAGCCAAAGCCCTGCCCCCCAAGTGTTGTCCACAAATACCTTCATGCACTTCTGCAAAAGCCAAGCGGGCCTCATCGGGCTTGAGACACCTTAAATAAGGAACCACGAAAGATCTTTTGTACAGAATCCCATCTATCAAAGAGTACCTTAGTGCCCGAACAGTTAACTTCCGCGCTTCAGTTGCATCGCTTGGCAACCAACCGGTTTGAATGTGAGCCTTAATGGGATCAATCCATGACGTCCCCAGGCCTATAGGAGCCATAAGCTTAACATCTATGCTTCGTGTCTTCAAAACATGGAAGTACACACTTCCTGAACTTTCTTCTATCTCGGATGAAGCAAACTTTGATAATGCATCTGCCTTAGCATTTTCCTCTCTTGGAATGTGCTCAACATGGCATTTATTAAATTGGGTCATCACAGCTCTTACTAGGCGGGCATACTTAGCCATTGTATCATCTCTTGCCTCAAATTCTCCCCTTACCTGGGATATGATCAGCTTCGAGTCTCCACGAACCCTTAAGTTTTTGACTCTAAGTGTTCCAGCTAGGCCGAGACCCGCTATCAGAGCTTCATATTCTGCCTCATTGTTTGTGGTTGGGAAGTCTAGCTTCATGGCATACTCAATCAAGAACCCGCCAGGGCTTTGTAAAACCAATCCTGCTCCACTGGAGTTTGTTTTTGATGCTCCATCAAAATAGAGAACCCAATATTCTTTCTCCTTATCATCCTTCTTTTTGTCCCCATTATCGACTCCCTTGTCTTGAGGTATGGTATCTTCCTGCCCCCCGAATTCTTGGTTGGGTATGGTACATTCCACCACGAAGTTAGCTAGTGCCTGGGCTTTTATTGCCGTACGTGGCTTATACTTGAGATCGAACTCTCCCAGCTCTATTGCCCACTTAATCAATCTCCCACTTGCCTTGGGACTGTGAATGATATTTCTCAGGGGCTGATTTGTTAGCACCTCAATCTGATGAGCCTGAAAATAAGGACGCAGCTTTCTCGAAGCCATTACCAAGGCTAAAGCGAATTTCTCAATAGTTGAATAATTCAACTCAGCACCATGCAGAATTTTGCTGACATAGTATACGGGTTTCTGGACTTTCAGTTCCTCCTTAACCAACACCGCACTCAAGGCACTTTCTGAAACAGCCAAGTACAAGAATAAAACTTCACTCAGAACTGGCTTGGCCAACAACGGGGCCTGGGCCATATACTTCTTAAACTCTTCGAATGCCTTCTGGTTTTCCTCATTCCATACAAAGTCCTTGATGTTCTTTAGTGACTTGAAGAATGATAGGCACTTGTCTCCTGACTTGGAGATGAATCGTCCCAGCGCAGCAACCCTTCCTGGAGCTTCTGAACATCCTTGACAGTTTTTGGTGGTTCCATATCCAGGATTACCTTTATTTTATCGGGGTTAGCCTCAATTCCTCTCTTTGAGACCATCAATCCCAAGAATTTTCCAGATCCTACTCCGAAAGCACACTTCGTAGGATTCAACATCATCTTGTGGTACCTCAGGACCTCAAAAGCTTCCCTCAAATGGGTTATATGATCAGTATTTACTAGACTCTTGACTAACATGTCATCTACATAGACTTCCATAGTCTTTCCAATAAGGTCCTTAAAAATTTTATTTACCAACCTTTGATAGGTGGCTCCTGCATTCTTAAGACCAAATGTCATAACAAGATAACAATAAACACCAAAGTCAGTGATGAATGATACCTTTGGAATGTCATCCTTATGCATTTTGATCTGGTTGTATCCGCTAAATCCATCCATTAAACTCAGCATCTCATGCCCAGCAGTGGCATCAATCAAAGTATCAATCCTTGGCAACGGAAAACAATCTTTAGGGCATGCATCATTCAGATCAGTGAAGTCTATACACATCCTCCACTTTCTATTAGCCTTCTTCACCATTACAGGATTTGCTAACCACTCCGAAAATTGAATCTCCTCAATGAAACCAGCCTCTAAGAGTTTTTCTACTTCCTATTTTATAGCCTCTTGTCTTTCCTGGGCAAAATTTCTTTTCTTTTTGTTTCATTGTCTTCCGGCTTGGATCCATGTTTAACTTGTGAGTAATCAGCTCCGGGTCTATGCCTGGCATATCAGCTGCTCACCATGCAAACACATCACTATTTTCTTGCAAAAATTTCACCAACTTCCCTTTAAGGGGCTCCTCTAATGTGGCTCTAATGAAAGTCATCTTCTCAGGATTTTTGGGGTCTAAAGGAACCGAAACCAAGTCTTCTGCTGGCTTTCCTCTCTTCTTGTCATTTTCTCGGACATCCATATCTTCAATAGGAAGAACCTGCCCCCCGACTCCATCTGCCCTCAACGAGGCCACATAATAGCTTCTAGCCATTTTTTGATCTCCTCTCTCTTCTCCAATCCCGTTTCGGGTGGAAAACTTCATAACTGAATGGTAGGAAGAGGGGACTGTCTTAAAGGCATGTATCCATGTTCTCCCTATGATAGCATTATAAGTTGAACTAGCCTTTACCACCACGAAATCCAACATATGCGTTGCTTGCCTTGGTTCCGTACCTATGGTGGTTGGCAATTTGATTATCCCTTCCACAGGACATTCTACTCCAGCAAATCCATATATTGGCATGTCGGTTGGTGTCAACTGGGAGTCGTTATACCCCATCCTTAGAAAGGCGTCGTGGAGCAAGATATCCACAAAAGCACCATTATCCACAAGGACCCTCTTAACCGGGCTATTTCCTATTACTGGTGTTATGACCAGTGGGTCGTCATGAGGAAACTTCACACCCTCTAGGTCAGAATCATCAAAAGCCTATGTTACTTCTGTCCTGGCCCTCTTCGGGGCTTCTCCAATAATATGCATAACCTCTCTAGTATATGCCTTTCTGGAATTTTTGGACAATCCAGCAGCAGTTGGACCTCCAAAGATCGTGTTTATCACAGGCCCTCGAGGTCGCGGCCCTCCAAAAATTGCATTTATAACCGGGCCTCTGGGCTGGGGGTTTCGCCCCTGATCGTCTTGGTCCCTCCTACGATCCTCAAAGTTCTTCCTTCCATTATTATTCCTGTCCCCTCCTTCTCCAGTGTATTTGTTCAATCTTCCTTTTCGAATGAGAAACTCAATTTCATCTTTCAGCTACCTACACTCATCGGTGTCGTGACCAACATCTTTGCGAAATCTGCAATATTTGCTTTTGTCTAGCTTGGTAGGATCAGCCTTCAGGGGCTTAGGCCAACGAATATCTCGATCTTTCTCGATTTCCATCAAGATCTGGCTTCTAGGATCATTCAGCTTAGCGTATTCGGTGAACTTTTGCCCAGGTCCTCCCTTCTTGGGGGTTGAATCAGGGTTTTGCTCGGTTCTAGGATACTTGTCCTTAGCGATATATTCCAGATCAGTTTTTCGCTTCTTGCCTCCAGTGGGCTCATTACTTACTACGGTCTTCCTCATACTTTCTTCAACTTTGATATACTTCCCTGCCCTCTCCTGAAGCTGCAACATGCTTTCAGGGGGGCGATTGGCCAAGGACGTCTTAAAAAACTCATCCCTAGTTCCTTGTTGCAGTGCTATCATTGCTACCTTATCATCAAGGTCTGGGACTTTTAAAGCCTCCTTTTTGAAACGATTCAGGTAATCTCTCAAGGATTCCTTTGCCCCCTAGACAATGCTCATAAGAGATGCAGAACTTTTCTCATGAACTCTTCCACTGATGAATTGCTTAATAAAAGCCTGACTTAATTCTCTAAACGACCCAATAGAGTTTGGGGGCAAGCGACTGTACCATCTTGGAGCCATACCCGACAGGGTTTGAGGGAAGGCCCGACACTTTATAGCATCATTCACGGGTTGCAATAGCAGTGCATTAGAGAATGTCCTAACATGATTAGCGAGGTCTCCCGTGCCATCATAGGCTTTGATAGTGGGCATCTTAAATTTCCTTGAGATATGGGCATTCATTATCTCTTCAGTGAAGGGCGGAGTTGGATCATCAGGATCTCCAAGGGGAAGGAGATTGCTTGGATCAGTTCTTGGGACAACAGCCCTTCTCCGTACTGGACCATCCAGGTCTATGATAGGAGGAGGATTTCTCCCCCTAGGAGGTATCTGGGGTCTGGTGGCCTGGTGAGCCTCCAAGTCACGCCTCAGCCTTTGGATCTCGGCCTCATGAGCCCTGATCCTTTCCTGCACTTCTTGGGGATTCGCCCCTTGGGTGCTTTGAGGGCGTTGCCTTCCATCGGCCATCGGCTCTTTGCCAGGACGCCTCCTTCTTGGGGCCACTTCATCATCCGAAGATTCGGAGTCTCTCTCAGTATAAGGACCAGAAAATTCCCGATCCTCGGGGATAGGAGCCAAACCTCGTATATAGGGGGGCGATTTCCCTCGTGCTTCACTTCGCCCAGCATGTCCACTTCCTCCAACCTCGGGGTAAAGGGGCATCCCATAAGGGGGGTTAGTAGTAACAACAGTTGAATATTCATACCCGACGGGTCGAGAAGTCACAGGTACATGTACTTGTTGAACTTGAGGATTCGTACCTTGAATAGTCGGGGGAGTCGTCCCTTGTGGCTGAGGTTGAGTTACCCCAATCTGGGCTTCCCCTTGAGTAGATGCATAAGTTGAGTGGGGAGGAATCTCCACGGTTGACGAAATTACCTGGGTTGTCCCTGATGGTGTTCCTTCCTCCAGAGCTCTAATTGTTCTCCGTGTTCTCGCCATGGTTGTTGTTGTTCCTTCCCACAGATGGCGCCAAATGTTATGGATTAAAAACTAATATATATAATTGCTGTTTTTAGTACTAAGGAACGTGAGCTTCAAGGCTCGTTTTGACTGCTCTTATGTTTCGTGACTCAATCTGCATTAACAAGATGCCTACGTACCTTGCTGATTGCCAAGGATCAAGTCAAAAAACGTAGTTCTGATTTGTGGGGTGAGACCCCTTATATAGATGTGGGAGTCCTTGAATTGGACTTGGTATAGGAGACTTGGTGGTCAAGTCTCTGAATTAGGATAGACTTAGGAGTCCTAGGGAGTAGGAAGCTGATTCCTTATCCCATGAGATTCCTTGGAGGCCAATCTACAAGGATTTATATCCTCACTAGGACTTATCTTAATAGCTGTTTTTCTCCCTTATTTATTAATTACGAAATTAATAAATAATCATGGTTTTTGGGCCTTCTTTGTTCCATCAGGCCTGATCTGGTCCATCAGGCCTGATCAACATGTTAACCTTTCTGGTCTGAATGTCATACATCTTCTTATTGGGCCTTGCAGCCCAAACTGTAATATTTAATTATGTAATCAAGATTTATTTATCCCTATCATTATCAACAACAGAAGAGGAGCTTATATAGCCAACAACTAAATATAATAAATGAATATATCCCAGAATATAATATCATTATATATGTTAACATCCCCTCGAACTCACGACGTTGAATCGGGAGTTTGTCATCCAAGAGACGGAGCCACGTAACCAAACAAATCCAAAACTGCAACACCATAATCAACCATCGAAAACAATACCAAAACTGCATACGAAACTGAATCCAAATCCAAAACCTAACTCCATAATCAACCCAATACAAACTCTCAACCATCAAAAACAATACCAAAATTGCATGTGAAACTGAATCCAAATCCAAAACCAAACTCCATAATCAACTCAATACAAACTCCAAATAACTAAATCCAAGTCAAGAAACTGTATACAATCCTCAACCAAATAAAAAATTGTATCTCAATTCAAATTGTATCCAAATCTAATCAAATCCCGCGAAGGGTCAGTATGCATAGAGCACCGGATAAACTAAACCATGTGCCTAGAGCACCATATAAACTAAATCAATACCCGCGAAGGGCCAATGTGCCTAGAGCACCAAATAAACTAAACAATCCCTCGTAGGGCTAATGTGCCTAGAGCACCATATAGACTAAACAAATATGCCTAGAGCATCAAATAACCTACACCAATCCCGTGAAGGGCCAATGTGCCTAGAACACCAGATCAAATAAAATAAAAGATGGAGAAGTATACAAATGTGCCTAGGGCTACACTCATTATCAACACGAGA
The DNA here is from genome assembly GCF_009905375.1 of Apium graveolens. NCBI lineage: Eukaryota > Viridiplantae > Streptophyta > Magnoliopsida > Apiales > Apiaceae > Apium > Apium graveolens. The sequence goes on from NC_133650.1 coordinate 171,022,543, forward strand.
AAAGGAAAGGAAGATGAGAGGAAAAGAATGAAAAAAATAATATTATTAAGGAACCAATATCATCAAAGCGAGACCGAAAGTAGCTAGAAAAATTATATGAGAGTTCCAACCAAAACCAGTAGAAAAGTTTTATGAGAGTCCTAACCAAAACCAGCAGAGAAAAAACTGCAACCAAAATTAAGTACCCATGAGAAATCTAACCGAATCGAAGAAAAATAATAGTCATGATTAAAATTTTAAATCATCCAAGAAAAAAAATACCCGATTTGAATAAGAATAAGACAAGAAGAAACAATAAACATAACACATAACATATGGAACCCAACCCAATATAACTCACCATCAACTTATTCTGGATCGAATCATAACTCTCGATACCATGATAAAATAAAGAAGAAAGAGGAGAGAAAATAGAGAAAAGCATGGATTTATTAATATACGACTTGTTCTCTATTACAATAGAAGAGAGACTTATATATCCAACAACCAAACAATAATAAAGGAAAATATCCTAACAAGAAAACTATTATAATAATGAAACTATTCAATAGTATAATATCATTATATATGTTAACACTCGCAACCTTCCACATATTTTTTATTAGTCCATGTCCAGTAGTCCTTCAGCCTTCATTGACTAGCTTGCCACTGATTTTGATATTAGTTTTTCAAATGGGAATTATTAGTAAATTGCTTGATTTACGACAGATGTAGGTTGCAACATACCATTGATAAAAGTGGAGAGACAAAATAAACAACTAGGGTTTTATTATAATAGTTAATAATCAGGATACATGTCTCAATATTTATATAATAAAATATTACAAGCTAAATTACGAAGACACCTTTAATATAATATATCACTAATAATATTTAATAAATATATATTCTAACATCCCCCCTCAAACTCACGATGCTGCACCATTAAGCATTGAGAGTTTATCAGACAAAAACCGGAAGCGTGAAATCGAATGAGCTTTGGTAAAAATATCCGCAATCTGAAGTGAAGAAGAGACAAAAGGTAAGGTGATAGTACCCTGTTGCAAGTGATGACAGGTAACATGACAATCAATCTCAATATGTTTAGTGCGTTCATGAAAAACATAATTACGAGGAATATAAATGGCACTCTTATTATTGCAATATAGCGGAGTAGGATGAGTAAGCTTAATACCTAAATCGGCAAGCAACCAACGTAACCAAACAACCTCACAAGTAGTAGAAGTCATTGCACGATACTCAGCTTCCGAAGATGATCGAGAAATAACATCTTGTTTCTTACTTTTCCAGGAAATTACAGAATTACCAAGAAAAATACAAAAAATAGTAGTAGAATTGCGATCCTCGGGATCTCCAGCCCAATCAATATCACTATAAGCACGCAACTCTAAAGATGAAGTAGAAGGAAATAATAGACTTTGAAACCGAGTCCCTCGAAGATATCTGAGAATACGAAGAACAACTCCCCAATGCACAGTAGTAGGAAAAGTGATGAACTGACTAATAACATGAATAGCATGCGCAATATCTGGACGAGTAACAGTGAGATAAACAAGATTATCCATAATAGTACGATATAAAGTAGGATCCGCCAAAGGAAGACCATTAGATGACGAATAACGAACATTCATCTCAAGAGGAGTATCCATAATTTTATTATCAGTAAGGCGAGCACGATCAAATAAATCAGCAATATATTTAGATTGTGATAAAAGATAACCTTATGATGAAGTAGCAACCTCGATCCCCAAAAATAACGAGCAAACCTAAGTCTTTCATTGCGAAACAATGAGCCAACTCCTGTTTTAACGACTCAATACAGGCACAATCATCACCCGTAATAATCATATCATCAACATACAAAGCCAAGAGAATACGATCTGCACTTGTACAATAAACAAGAAAAGCAGAATCATGATGACGTGCAATAAGTACCGTGGTAAATTTCTCAACCAACAACGAGATGCCTGTCGTAGACCATGTAGTGACTTATGAAGTCGATAAACATAACCGGGCCGATGAGGAAAACCAGGAGGAGGTGTCATATAAATTTCCTCATGTTAATCACCATACAAGAAAGCATTTTTAACATCTAACTGAAATATGTTCCATTTAGAAACTAAAGCAACTGTAATTAGAGTATGATCCTTCGTCATGTTTGTAATAGGTGCAAAGGTCTCCTCAAAATCTAAACCATACTCCTGAGAATAGCCTTTAGCAACAAGCCGAGCCTTATAGCGCTCAACAGAACCATCAGATTTGGTCTTAATTTTATAGACCCAACGACAACCAATAACATGTTTCCCTGATGGTAAGGGAACCAAGTCCAACGTATGTGTCTGATGTAAAGCAGTAAGTTCCTCAACCATAGCTACCTGCCAAAGATAATCATGAACAACACCTTTATAGGAAACAGGCTCAGATAAACCGTGAATAGATGTAACAAATGAGAAAAATGAAGGAGAATAAAATGAATAAGAAAAATCAGGAAGTCGAGTGGACTTACGAATACGAGTAGATTGACAAGTAGGAGGAGGATCCAAAATCTCTGGAGAGGATTGAGTAGTCGTAGAAGGGGGCGGAGATGAGGGAGTCTGAGATGTCTCAGGAACTGAAGTACTAGGAGTCGTGGGAAAAGTTTCCTCAACATCCGAGTCAAAAAGATCAATACGAGTGAAATATGCCTGTGTCATACTATGGGAACTAGTAGGTACAGAAAAATATGGAATATGCTCAAGAAACACAACATGACGAGAAACATATAACTTTTGTCTAGCAGGATCAAAATAACGATATCCTTTCTGACTGATACCATCACCCAAGAAAATACACAAAACAGATTTAGGAGTTAATTTTGTACGCTCTACATATGGGAGAAGGATAAAACAAGTGGAACCAAAAACACACAACGGAGAATAGTCTGGAACGTCTCCATATAATTTCTGAAAGGGAGACAAACCTGAACTATGAGAAATAGGAATCATGTTAATCACATAGGTTGCATTAAGAACTGTTTCCCTCCAAAACAGACTAGGAACCTGAGCGGAAAACAAGAAGGAGCGAGCTATTTCTACAATATGATGATGTTTTTTTCAGCAACTCCATTTTGCTGAGGCGTGTCTATACACGAGTTTTGATATATAGTACCATCAAAAGCAAGTAACTGGAAAAAATCATTAGAAGTGTATTCACTCCCCAAATCACAATGAAAACATTTAATAACAGCAGAATGTTGAGTATGTACAAGATTACGAAATTCCTTGTATGTATCAAGAAAATCAGACCTATGTTTCATCATATAAACCCATGTAAAACGAGTATAATCATCAATAAAGGACACATAATATCTAGAACCCCCCTTTGTGGGTATAGGTGAAGGTCCCCACATATCAGAATGAATAATATCAAAAGGTGCAATGGTAAAATAAACACTTTTATAGAATGGCAAAACAACAAATTTACCCAGTTTACAACCACTACAATCAGAAATATCATGAGTTTTTAAATTTCCTAAAACTCTTGTAGAACCCATATACTATAAACGAGAGGCAGACACATGGCCCAAACAAGAATGCCAAAGATAAAAATCTGACGAAGAATTACTCAAACGAAAAGATGATAAATCAACAGTAAAATCTCCAATATCAGAGACTTTCAGTTCATCCAAAGCATAGAGTCCCCCTTGCCTACGACCTATCCCAATCACTTTCTGAGATCTTGGGTCCTGAACACAACAAGTGGAATAAGAGAATGAGAGCAATTATCCAGATGCACATAACTGACTCACAGAAACCAAATTCATCTTAAGACTGGGAACATAATATACATCATATAGGGACACGTTAGGTGTGGCAACAGAACCAACACCTTCCAATAACATGGGAGAACCATCAAAAGTCATAATGGACAAAGATGCGGTAGAATACAAAGATATAAAAGATGATAAAGTTGGAGACATAAGATGAGAAGCACCTGAATCCAAAATCTATATGGAAGAAGATATACCTGATGAAGTGGAGGATGACAAACCTAGTGAAGGAGATGCAGACATAGCATGTGGTGGAGAAGCGATAAATTGCTGCAACTGCCCAAGCATATAAGGATCCACAGATGGAGCAGCAACTGAATTAGTAGCGGGTGAAGGACGAAGTGTCTAGGTAGCGGGACCCGAAGAGTGTTGAGGCTACCGTGGTGAACGAGGTGTCTAAGGACATTGTTGCTGCTAAGGTGAACGAGATGTCCAAGGTCTTTGTTGCTGACATAACTGTTGAGGTGTACGTTGTTGCATAGCCAATAGTGGAGGACACGAAGACCTCCAGTGACCCTTATCTCTATAATAAAAACATTCATCTTGAAGAGGCCGAATAGACCTATTTTGAATACCACCGGATGATTCTGGAGGAACAGCAAAAATAGAAGGAGTATTAGATGACAAGTTTTCCTTAGCACCATTAGATTTAATACAAATCTCCTTCGCTAAAAGTTCATTAACAGAAGAATCAACCGATGGAAATGGAGTACGATGCAAGATTTACCCTCGCAAAGGTTCAAAATCAGAACGAAGAGCCATTAAAAATTGTACAAAATGTTGTTCTTCTCGTCCCTTGACAAAAGCAACTACTGCAGTCAATTCTGCTGGTTCAGTCAATGCAAGTTGATCCCATAAAGAAGTCATGGCAGAATAAAATTCTTGAATAGACATATTTTGTTGTTGAAGTGCACGAATATCCATCTCTAATTGATACTATTTACAAAAATTAGATTGTGTATACAACCTGGATAGATGATCTCATACCTCTTTAGCCGTTTCAAACTTTGCTAACTGGGCACCAATAGAATGTGTAACAGAATTATTAATCCATGTAATAATTTTTGAATCCTCAGCCTCCCAAACCTTAATTGTTTTTGTAGAATCATCGGTCTTAATATCTGTTGGTTTAGTCTTAGTATCCTTATCATGAACATAACTCCACAAAATTTTGCCACGTAAATTTTTTTTCATAACATAACTCCAATATGAATAATTTGTACCATTCAATTGAACACTAATCAACTGAAGAGAATCATCTGTACCGAAAGCCATGACAATAAAACAAACAACCTCAAATAAAATAAAGCAATCAGCGAACTGATTTTTCCATAACCTAACTCTTGATACCATGACAAAAGTAGAGAGATAAAATAAACAACTAGAGTTTTATTATAATACTTAATAATCATGATACATGTCTCAATGTATATATAATAAACTGTTACAAGCTAAATTATGAAAACACCTTAATATAATATATCACTAATAATATATATTAAATATATATTCTAACAACCATATCCCTAACAAAATATATTTTGTGGTTATTGTTAATGGAATGCTGGAAACCCTAATAATTTTTTCTTAATCACCGAAAGATAAAGTTGTACCTCCTGAGTTGATCACATGTAATATCGGTGACACACTTGCATAGATAGTAAGGAGGAAACGTTGTGCCGTGAAAGTCATTAGCCAAGGATCTAGACTCTCGTTTAAGTATTTATCATCCATATTCTCGTACAATCAGTGTTAGAATTGCAATAAACATCGGCTAAAAACCAATATATAAAATGTTTTTGACCCATGTCTTCGCTTGTGATGTTAAAACATGACCCTTTGATATGGATTTCTCCATAAAGAAGGAAAGAAAATAAAAAAGGCAATTCAAAAGAACATGATCAATCTAGAAACGTGAATTTTGAATATCAAATTCCTTAGATCAATCCAGAAACTAAGTAATTTGAATTTAACCTTCAAAATAATCCATTAATTGAAGTTTAGAAGAAAGAAAAACTAATCATAGTTTATCTCAACACAAAAAATTTGTATCATCTATTATCAAATTCTATATCATCCATTATCCGTCTTCCAAATTACAAATTACACAAGAGAGGTATTTATAGGCTTAGACAATAACCCAAACCCAACATGAATCTAAGAGAAATTCATGACCGGCTTGAATTAGCCAAAATCTGAATCAATCCCAGAAATAAATTTAAAAACCAAATCCAAACAAAAAAAGGACAAAAACCAAATCCAAATAGGATAAAAAAATCCTAAGTGCTTAAAATAAGAAAAACCCTTTCAAGTGAAAGATGAAAACTTGTAAGCAAAATTTTAATTAATAAATATATAATAATCAGCTACTTGTCCAATTTTATGCATCGCTCTTGTTTTCCTTATTGTCTAAGTAAGCTTCATAATCCATGTTTGTGTCCACTCCAATTGAACATCAGAATGAGTACATGTGACGGCCTCAACCCCGGGGTCAGGAGTTGACGTCACCAAACATAACTAATAGAAATATAAATAACAAGATTATTATTATTAATATATACTAACTCGACCCCGAACCAAGATCCGATCCAGGTTCAAGTATGATAAAGGATACACATTATTAAAACCATTAATTCAAAAAGTCTAACACACTAACTTATTCAGCAACTCATCAGACCGCACGTGGTCTGATACCAACTACCTCTGAGGAGCCGGGTCCTGAAGGGGCTGAGACACAGTTCTGCCAAGGTCTGATCGGTCTTCTAGGCATCTGCGATATATATATATATGTATATATATATATATCAAATAGGTTGCAAGGGTGAGCATAATTGCTCAGCAGTACCAACATATGAATATCAAGATAAAACAATAACGTAAACAGTTAGAGGAACAGAACTATAATCAACATAAAATCCGAAATCTGTAAATTATTTTGAACAACAGTATATAAAGAAAAGCTAAGATAACTGGATATCACTGACTAGCATGCTTTTAACAAAACAAACGTAGTAGTGTGTTGTGTAAGTACCAAATTCCAATTTTAGCATGCTATTCACATTTATAAATCCACTGTATCAATTACTTTATACCCTTACAGGAATCACAATGCCAAATCAGATATGTAATGTATATGTGAAGACATCTAATCAGGCTATCAACACCAGACGACTCTAACTGCCATCCCATATACCTGTTCCGGAACTCAGAGAATAGCTAGGTCTCTGACCTGCTGGACTAATCGGTTATGAATTGCGCGCAACCGAATTAGCCTCTTACGCCACCTCAATAGGCCTACTCTGGCCCCTATGTATCCCATATCTGATCGTTTTATCCAGTTTTCAAAACACTTGTACCTATCTCATTTTGAAATCATTCGTTTTAACAGCACACGTAAAATCTGGTTCATAAATCATTTTCATTCGAGATAGGTACCTTTCGGAGTTACTTTTCCCCAAAACAGGTTTAAAACAGTGATTTATAACTATAGGGGATACGTAACTTAAAACGTGTATGTTCCATTACGAGATTAAAACATTAGCTATTCATATATACTGAACCATGAAAGAATGGTCGGGGTACTTGCCTTGCAACGCTTTCGAAAACCCTAAGTAGGTTTTACACTGACTTCGGTCCTGGCGATACTCGACTGGGATCTACAATAACAGAATATCCTAATCAGTTATACCGACATGCTTGATATCCTCGATTCCTAATAACTCAATTCGATAACCGATCGTATAATAATTATACACGTAATCACATAGTCTGTAGTCACATAAGGATAAAACGTTTTGTATAATAAAGTAAGTTTCTCGTATTAAAATAAATTTTCAGAAAATTTTGGCACCAACTTTTCTGTTTATAAGCCTAGCCGTCGATCACAACCGACGACCAAATTTCACAACAAGTCACAATCCACAACTCGTAATGCAAATTTCAATTCCCAAAATCATTTATATACAAAACCAGTTATATGAATTATTTTATTTATTTATAAAATTTAGGACTCAAATAATGATCATCACGGTCCACCGTCCGCTCATAAAAAGTCATCGCGGACGGTGGCAAAATTTTGCGGGTACCTGATTTATACTCGGGTTTTCAACGCAAAACTTTGCCGATTATTCGAAATATTTTTCCATACGAATTATAGTTTAATATCATGAATTTGCAATCAATAAATTCCTGCAAAGAAGGAAATAAAAATTAAGACCAAATCCAACTGCACAACCCAGTCCAACAGAAGCCCAAAACCAAGCTCAACACAGCCCAACTGAAACACACACACCACCGCACACACGGCCACATGCCGCGTAGAACACCACACAAACACCAACACTTGCACACACACCCACAAGTTACACACACAATACACACACTTATATATATATACACGTAGGCATATATACTAATAGGACAAAGCCCGAATCAAACGGAAAGAAACAGCCGGAAAAAGTACCGGAAATGGAGATGTGACAAGCACCACCGGGAAAGGAAACAGGAACAGAGGGGAAGAGGGAGAAATCGGGGAAGAAAAAGGAGAAAGAGGGGAGTAACAGAGATGTAAGGGGAGAGAGACAAATAGATTATCCGAGAGGAACAAGAGAGCCGAATGCAGGGGAACAAAAAAGGAGGGTTGTTAATATTTTTATTTTATTTATCAACTGATGTTGCAAAGGAAAGAAGGCACGTGTCCTTTAAATTTTAAAAACTAATAAGTGTACTATCAGATAGATACGAAGATTCTAAGACCTGGTTTATCCCGAAATTTCAGAAAATTACAAAATTAGTCTTAAAAAGTCACAAATATCCCAAAGTTTATAAAAACATAAATTCCGTAATTTTAAAACAATTTTTGAAATACAATTTATACCCGCTTTTAACAATTAAACGAATCAGCGCGTGGGTGAAATTAATCCCAAAAATTTCCAAAATAATTTTAAAATTCTCGGAATATTATAAACTTCAAAAAATATGAGTTTCGTAAGTTTTGAAGAATTCTGAAATTAAATACAGGTTTTACAAATAAATGCAATCAGAAAATCATATAAAGAAAAATAATTAGTGAAATATTGATTTCTCAATTTTATAAAATCCTAAAAATAATTATTGAAATTATAAAATTATAAAACCAATTTTAAAGACATTCCATATATTTATGAGAAATAAAATGCAATAAAATCAATTTTAAACGCAAAACAAAACAATATAACTCAATAATAAATTACACAACTCTAACCTATTCACCAATAATTCACAGATAAATAATATAAATCAACACACAGCTGCCAACCTAATACACATATTTTATTTAATTAATTATTCAATTATTACACTTTAAAATAATAAAAATAATAGAAAATATTCGAGTCGTTATATCCTTTCCCCCTTAAAAAGATTATGTCCCCAAAATCTGACTTAGCTAAACAAATGAGGATATTTATCAAGCATGTATGATTCTAATTCCCAAGTAGACTCTTCTACTCGAGGATTTCTCCAAAGGACTTTCACTATGGGGATGGACTTATTTCTAAGAACTCGCTCTTTACGATCTATGATTTGGATTGGATGTTCCACGTAGGACAAATCTTGCTGAAGCTCAATGGGTTCATACTCTATAACTTGATTTGAGTCAGGAATATAGGGCTTCAATATGGATACGTGGAACACATTATGGATATGCTGTATCTGTGGCGGCAACGCTATCTCGTAGGCAACTTTCCCCACTATCTTCAAAACCTCAAATGGTCCTATAAATCTGGGACTAAGCTTACCTTTCTGACCAAATCTGACTAACCCTTTCCAAGGTGATAACTTTAGTAATACCAGTGCTCCTATCTTAAAGTTCATATCTTTTCTATGAAAATCTGCATTTTTCTCTGTCTATCCTGGGCTGCTTCTAACCTTTTCTGAATCAATGCCACTGCATCTCTGGTCTGCTGAACCAACTAGGGGCCTAATACTTTCTTCTCTCCTACTTCATCCCAGTACAATGGAAATCTACACTTACGTCCATACAAAGCTTCGTAAGGCGACATTCCAATGCTGGCATGGTAGTTGTTGTTGTACGAAAATTCAATTAAAGGTAAGTGTTCGTCCCAATTTCCTTTAAAATCCAATACACAGACTCTTAAAATATCCTCTAAGGTCTGAATTGTTCTCTCACTTTGACCGTCCGTCTGAGGATGATAGGCGGTGCTCATATTCAACTTAGTTCCTAAATATTCTTAAAATTTGGTCCAAAACCGTGAATTAAACCTCGGGTCTCGATTTGATACAATGGATACCGGAACTCCATGCTTGGTCACTATCTCGTCCAAATACAACTTAACTAACTTTTCCAAAGAATACCTTTCATTAATCGGAAGAAAATGTGCTGACTTGGTCAACCTATCAATGATTACCAAAATGGCGTCATGATTTGCTTTCGTCTTTGGCAATCCTACTAAAAAATACATTGCAATCTCTTCCCACTTCCACGGGGAATCTCCAAAGGTTGTAATAATCCACTTGGTCGTTGATGTTTCACTTTTACCGTCTGACACACGTGATAATTGCTAACCCAATTGGCAATATCCTTCTTCATTCCTGGCCACAAATTTTTTTTCTTCAAGTCTTGATACATTTTAGTACTACCGGGGTGGATAGAGAATCGAGAGTTGTGCGCTTCATGTAACACTTCATTTCTCAGTTCCGTTACATTAGGAATCTAAACTCTGGAAGGAAATCTAAACAAACCTTGATTATCATTTTGGGTACATAATTCTTCTCCCGTCAAGTTATCCAATTCTTGTTCCATAACTCCCTCTTGACATCTTCTGATCTTCTCCATCAATGTTGGTTGGAAGGTAATCTCGTATATCTGCTCCTGACTTTCACTTGGTATTCGAACTTCAATCTCCATCTTTTCTAAGTCTCGTGCTAGCTCATCCGCAATCTGAACCATATTTAGCTTCTCTTTTCTGCTCAAGGCATCAGCCACCACAATGGCTTTGCCTGGATGATAATTAATTGAACAATCGTAGTCCTTGATCAATTCCAGCCACCTTCTCTGTCTCGTGTTTAAATCCTTCTGCGTGAATATATACTTCAGGCTCTTGTGATCCATGTAAATATCGCACTTCTCCCCATACAGGTAATGTCTCCACAATTTTAAAGCAAAAATTATAGCTGCCAACTCAAGATCATGGACTGGATAGTTCTGCTCGTGAGGCTTTAGTTGTCTCGAGGCATAGGCGATAACCTTGTTGTGTTGCATCAATACACAACCTAAACCTTTCAAAAAAGCGTCGCTATAAATTACAAAGTTTCATGTCTCATCTGGAAATGCTAGCACTGGAGCTGACACTAACCTTCTTTTCAATTCCTGAAAGTTTTCTTCACACTTCTCCGTCCAAATGAATTTCTCATTCTTCCTAGTTAACTTGGTTATGGAGATGCAATCTTAGAGAAATCCTTTACAAACCTTCGGTAATAACCTGCTAGTCCAAGAAAACTTATTATTTCCGTCGGAGTCTTTGGTTGCTCCCACTTGGATACGGCTTCAATATTTACAGGGTCTACCTTGATACCTTCCTTACTTACCACGTGTCCAAGAAACTATACCTTTGTCAACCAAACTCACACTTGGAGAACTTTGCATATAATTATTTTCTCTCAACCTCTGAAGAGCAATCCATAGATGCGTTGTGTGATCTTCTGGAGTCTTTGAATATATGAGGATGTCATCAATAAATGCAATAACAAACTTATCGAAGTACTCCTTATACACCCAGTTCATTAAATCCATAAAAGTCGCTGGTGCATTGGTCAATCCAAACAACATCACTAAGAACTCATAATGGTCATACCTTGTTCTGAATGCAGTCTTGGGGATATCTTCGGGCTTAATCTTCAAATGGTGGTAGCCAGGCCTTAAATCAATCTTTAAAAAATAACATATTCCCTTAAGCTGATCAAACAAATCGTCGATGCGTGGCAAAGGATACTTGTTCTTTATAAACAACTTGTCCAGCTCCCTATAGTCAATACATAACCGCATACTTCCATCCTTCTTCTTTACGAATAACACTGGAGCACCCCACGGAGAAACACTAGGTTGGATAAATCCCTTATCCAATAGTTCCTGAAGTTGCTTGGCCAATTCCTTTATCTCCACTGGAGCCATTCTATATGGAGCTTTGGACACTGGTTCGGCTCCTGGTATCAAATCAATGGAGAACTCTATCTCTCGATCAGGTGGTAATCCTGGCAATTCTTCTGGAAAGACGTTGGGAAATTCTCTTACTATGGGAATCTCCTCCAAGGTAGGGGTCTCCTTCTTCGTATCCATCACATGAGCTAAGTATGCTTCACACCCTCACCGCAACAATTTCTTTGCTTGCAGTACTAAAAGAAACTTCTTGTCCTGCCTCTATCCTTGATAACTTATCCTTTATTATCTGTGGTATACATAACAACTCTCTTTTTCTTGCAGTCAATATTTGCCTTATACAGAGACAACCAATCCATGCCTAGAATAATATCGAAGTCTCCTAACTCAAAAGGTATTAAGTCGGTGGGGAAAGTATATCCTGAAATCTCTACGGAGCACTTAGGACAGAATTGACTTACGGGCACTTTATCTTTATTAGCCACCTCTATGGTCAAAGGTTCATCTAAGTCTTCCAACATCAATTGCATTTAATTCACACAGTTCATGGATATAAAAGATTTGGACACTCCCGAATCAAATAAAATGTTAACATGTACGGAATTAAGAGAAAATGTACCTACAGCTACATCAGAATCCTGAGCCGGAGATTTCTTGGTCATTTTAAAGGTTCTAGCCCTGGCGGTACTTATCCCTGGTCCTTAGGACACACTCCTTCCAACACTACCTTGGGTCACTGACCTGCAATTCCTAGCAATATGCCCCCCTTTGCCGCAACTAAAAAAGGTTACTCCCTGGGTCTCAGACTTGCACTCAGTGGAATAATGACCATTCTGGCCACACTTGAAGCAATTGACATTTTCCTTGCACTGACCATTGTGCTTCTTTTCGCATGTATTGCAGTCGATCACTGGCTTGCTAAACCTTGTCGAGGTAGAACTAACTAAAGTGGTACTAGGCCTAGCCTGGGGGAAATTTTGTCTCCTGAACTTCCTATCCTTATTCTTTCCAATCCGACGCTGAAACTTCTGACTTACTCCTCCTGGTTCTGACCTAGCAAGTTCACCTTCAAACTTTCTTTTCTTCTCACCCTGCTCCTTAGCAGCTAACCTCTGGTAATTCTCTATCACTAAGGAAGCCTGAACTACCGAAGTATACATTGATTTGTAACGCCACAACTCCACTCCTAATCTCTGGCTTCAGCCCTTGTTGAAACCGCTTCGCTAAGCTTCCGAACTCACATATTCTAATGCTATACGGGCCAATTCCGTGAACTTGGCTTCATACTCCGTGACACTCCTTTCTCCTTACTTCAATTCCAAAAAATCCATCTCCATCTGACTCTAGAGATAATCCGGAAAGTATTTTTCCAAGAACAGTTCTGTAATTGGGTCCAAGAAATAGGACCTTCGCCTTCTAAGGCTCGCGTAGACTCCCACCAATAATTTGAATCATTCTTCAGAAAATAACTAGCATAGTCAGTTTCTAAATCCTCGCTCACCTTAGTGAGTGCAAAAGCCTTCTCCATTTCCTTTAACCATATCCTAGCAGCAACAGGATCCACTTCACCCTTAAACTCTGGAAGTTTTACAGCTTGGAAAGACTTAAAAGTAACAACTTGGGTTATCCCCCTCATCTCATGCTGCTGTTGGATTTCCTGTTGTTGTTACTGTATGAGCTACTTTTGTTGTTGTTGCTAGAATTGTTGTTGTTGTTGTTGCTGTTGGGCCAGCTGAGTAGACTGCTGACGCAACAAATCTATCAATTCACTCATGGAGGGATCCCCAGCGGATCCATTATTGGGTTGAGAATTCTTCGTTAGTGGCATTCTCCTAAAGCATAACAGTCATAAATAAGAAAATGGATTGCTCCAAGCAGTTCATACATATGCATCACGAGAGTGTTTCCACTAAGACAATATCCTCATCCTCAGTTTAATTGGATCCATCCTGAGTGAATGATCATAATCTAGAAATGCCAGCAACAGAAGCAACAATGATAGTAACAACAATAATAACAACGCACGAGTATATATAAAAATTGAACAATAAAATAAAGCAGCTACTATACAATAACCAACGGAAATCCAACCGATACAACTGAAATCAAACTTAAAGGAAACCATCCAAATACACAATAAAGTTGGCTTTCATAGCAGCCTCCGCCTACTACAAACTATAACAACATAATGTACATATATAAAGAACCAACTACAGAACTCCTGGAAGCCAACTCTGAGCTGTGTATCTCTCTGCTGCAGCCCTGGTCTAACCACTGCCACTGCCACCGATAGAACCTAACTCAAACACCAACCAGTTCACCAGGTCCTGGTACGGAATGGCTCTGAGCTCTGAGCTAATAAAACGGTCAATGGATCTAGCCCTCTCAACAACAATCTGGGTCAAAGATCACACACGGGCTTGCACCTCAGGTGAAGGGGAAGGGATGCCCTGGAAAGGTCCAACTGGTATCTGGTCAAGCTGTGCATCCAGCCCCGGGCTCTACTCTCTAATGAAAGATCTATTCAGCGCTTGGTGAACATGGTAGGGAATCAGGGAAGAGGTACCGCTAGGGGCAAAGGGAGGAACCGGAGGTGTCGAAGAGGAAGAACTGGAACCACAACCGGGAGGAAAGTCCCTAACAGCAGACACAGACCTACGTACCCAGCAAGGACGGGCACTAGGTCCAGGGATATCCCTCGGTACGAATGAAGGAACTGATGGGGGAGGCAAAGAAGTCTCCTCATAATGTCCATGGTCCTATCGGAGTCAGAGCTATCCGATTCTGATGGGTTCTCCCGGGATGGAGAACTAGGATCATAATAGGCCACTGCCAATAGGATAAATATACAGGAAAGACACAACAAGGTCAAGACAGTGCTATCAGAATATCAATCGATGCCAGGGTAACGCCGTCGGAACCCTCGACTGACTCTAAGGGTTTTCTCCTCTATATGAGTTGCTGACTCACCTTAAGACACAATTCCATACCTTTTTGACTAAATCCCTAATCTGAATCAGGGACTTGAACCTGTAGCTCTATTACCAACTGTGACGGCCTCAATCCCAGGGTCAGGAGTTGACGTCACTAAACACAACTAACAGAAATATAAACAAGATTATTATTAATATATACTAACTCGACCCCGAACCAAGATCCGATCCAGGTTCAAGTATGATCCAGATTACACATTATTACAAACCATTTATTTAAAAGTCCGACACACTAACTTATTAAGTGACTCATCAGACCACACGTGGTCTGATATTAACTACCTCTGAGGAGCCGGGTCCTGAAGGGGCTGAGACACGGTTCTACCAAGGTCTTATCGGTCTTCTAGGCATCTGCGATATATATATATAATAGGTTGCAAGGGTGAGCATAATCGCTCAGCAGTACCAGCATATGAATATCAAGATAAAACAGTAACGTAAACAGTTAGAGGAATAGAACTATAATCAACATGAAATCCAAAATCTGTAAATTGTTTTGAACAACAGTATATAAAGAAAAGCTGAGATAACTGGATAACACTGACTAGCATGCTTTTAATAAAACAAACGTAGTAGTGTGTTGTGTAAGTACCAAATTCCAATTTTAGCATGCTATTCACATTTATAAATCCACTGTATCAATTACTTATACTCTTACGGGAATCACAATGCCAAATCAGATACGTAACGGATATGTGAAGACAGCTGATCAGGCTATCAACACCAGACGGCTCTAACTGCCATCCCATATACATGTTCCTAAACTCAGAGACTAGCTAGGTCTCTGACCTGCTGGACTAATCGGTTATGAATTGTGCGCAACCAAATTAGCCTCTTACGCCACCTCAATAGGCCTACTCTGGCCCCTATGTATCCCATATCTGATCGTTTTATCCAGTTTTCAAAACACTTGTACCTATCTCATTTCAAAATCATTTGTTTTAATAGAATACGTAAAATCTGGTACACAAATCATTTTCATTCGAGATAGGTACCTTTCGGAGTTACTTTTCCCCAAAACAGGTTTAAAACAGTGATTTATAACTACATGGGATACGTAACTTAAAACGTTTATGTTTCATTACGAGATTAAAACATTAGCTATTCATATATACTGAACCATAAAAGAATGGTCAGGGTACTTGCCTTGCAATGCTTTCGAAAACCCTAAGTAGCTTTTACGCTGACTTCGGTCCTGGCGATACTTGACTGTGATCTACAATAACAGAATATCCTAATCAGTTATACCGACATGCTTGATATCCTCGAATCCTAATAACTCAATTCGATAACCCGACTCGTATAATAATTATATACGTAATCACATAGTCTGTAATCACATAAGGATAAAACGTTTTGTATAATAAAGTACGTTTCTCGTATTTAAAATAAATTTTTAGAAAATTTTAGCAGCAACTTTTCTGTTTATAAGCCTACCTATCGACGACCAAATTTCACAAGTCACAATCCACAACTCGTAATGCAAATTTCAATTCCCAAAATCATTTATATACGAAACCGGTTATACGAATTATTTTATTTATTTATAAAATTTAGGACTCAGATAATGATCATCACGATCCACACACTTATATATATATATATACGTAGGCATATATACCAATAGGACAAAGCCAAAATCAAACGGAAAGAAACAGTCGGAAAAAGTACCAGAAACGGCGACGGGACAAGCACCACCGGGAAAGGAAACAGGAACAGGGGGAAGAGGGAGAAATCAGGGAAGAAAAAGGAGAAAGAGGAGAGTAACAGAGATGTAAGGGGAGAGAGACAAAGAGATTATCCAAGAGGAACAAGAGAGCCAAATGCAGGGGTACAAAAAGGGGGCTGTTATTATTTTTATTTTATTTATTAACAGATGTTGCAAAGGAAAGAAGGCATGTGTCCTTCAAATTGTTAAAAATTGATATGTGTACTATCGGATAGATACGAAGATTCTGAGACCCAGTTTATCCCGAAATTTAAAATTAATGGACCGAGGTGCACGCAACATGTAATAACCCCAAATTTTGGAATTTATGAGACACTGATGAATAGTAACTTTTGTTGATTATGCTGATTAAGGAAAATTATCAGACCACGCTATATAGGAGTACTGTTATGGAAATTCTAAGATCGTATTAGTATTCCATAAAGTAAATGAGTGTATGTAAAGGTCGTTAGAATTCAGATCCGGACACTTTGATTTTTCCCAAAAATCCACCAGATACCGAAAGAATTGAGTATAAGGTAACATGATTAAAATGATTTAAATTCAAAGATTATAAGAGAGGAAAAAAAAGGGGATTTAAGATATTCAGAAAGGTTTAGGGGAACCCAAGTAATAAGATCCTGGATATGATCCCTCAAATGACGAACAGAAATGAAAGTTAAGCGAACCGTAAAACAAATGAACGATCAAGAGACAATCTTGTACAAGAAACCAAGGAGTATGACATCATCAAACCACAAGGAAGAGACATGTGTTAAAAGATGACACAAACAAGATGACACAATCAAGATGACATAAGCATGACAAATGGATATGTTTAGTTGGTTGAATGTGAGCCAAGTATTATTTACCATGGTAAAATTTTAATTAACAGAGCAAGAGAAGCAACCAAGCAAAATCATAACACATAAAATTGGAAGTTGACTTTGCCTTCCAAGAAGAAAGCTCTCGGCCAAAACAAACTCAGCAACTTCAAACTGCCATATCTCCTTCAATACTCACTCAAAGGTTATGTTCTATAGCTCGTTGGAAAGGTATTGCGATGGCCTCCAACTCTTATTCACAAGTCTCATCCAAAAAAGCATGGTAAGACCCCCATTTTTTCAGTTCTTTAAATCGGACTCTTAGAAACTTCAAAATCTAACTTTGTTTTTTCTTGATTGGTTGTGAGATCCAAGCTTGTATAAGGATTAATCAAGGTTGTAAGGCTTCCTAGCAACTTTCCCATCACAAATAAAGGTATAAAACTTCTGGACCTTTAAGTACTAATTTTGTTGCTTGAATTTTGGGATGGTTTGGATGGATAAGTACTTGTTTGAATGATTAAGTTTGAATTGAACTTTGGTTGTTAAGTAGATTAGTTGATTATGGAGATGGTATAATATTGAATTGGAATTATATTCTTTCCCTTGTTTTAGCTAAGATCAGTAGCCTAGGTTTGAATCTTGAAGTTGTGGATGGATTGTAGTTGGAAGGGATTGATTTGGAGTGGTAAAAATATTGGAAATCGCGAAGTTCTGGCCGTCATAATGCCCGATTTTCCTTAACTGTTTCTGTGACTAACTTTAGGACCCATGAACTCACTGTAAGATTCTGACCCTTGCCATGTTTAGATAGTTCATATTACGAGATTCATTTTGATATGTCGTTCGCCTAAATCCGAGTTACGAGCGATGAGAAACGACCATTTTAAGTAACGGCGTTTCGCGAGAGAACCCCGAAATCTCGAGTAATTTTGAGACCATAATTGAGACCCTTAAACGATTAATCGAAACACGAGAGAATTATGTCAAGTGAATAAGGCAGTTAGTAAAGTTCTCGCGAAAGAGTCTCCTTAAAATTCGTAACGGTTAATTTATAAAACTTAGTGGAGCCGAGGGTACGCGAGCGATTAACGCAAATCATTAAGCGTATAAGCGATCGTAAGCGACCGTTAGGGTATGAATAAGTTTTGACTAGTTTCTTAAGCGACCGTGATTTAATTCTGGCTTATGTTGTTGTTCATAGGTTACCGGACCCACTCTAAGGTTAAGTCTACCCCGGAACACTCAGTCAAGTTTTCTACCCGTTATACTATTGTTGTGATGTAAATATATTGATGCATTATTTTGAGATAACTGCATGGTTGTTATTAGCAAATCTTGCGATATATTGAAGCATGTTGATATGGTATATATATATATGCATGTTGTGAAATCTTGATATTTTATTATCAATTCAAATGCTTATAAACTGCATAATACCTATGCTAGAGATAAGAAGTAGTTGCGTATACCCTTAGTATAGGGGACCTGAAGGTGAACATTTTTCTAAATCGGGAGTCGATGTTCCCGAGTATAATATATATATATATATAAATATATATATATATATATAGTTTTCTATAACTATTAATCGAATAAGGTATATTCGATAGTCTTGAATAATAATCAAACTTATTTTTGATTATTCAAATAAAGATCGTACTTTCGTATAAGCACATCTTTGATTAATTATTATTAATTTCAAGTATGAGTTTTAAAACTTCTACTTCAATTATTTTATAGAGATTTTCCTTTATGGGAATATTACTTAAATAATAATATTCAGATATTTTCTAATATATCGGGACTGATTTATTTTATTAAATCAGCATTACTCCAAACATTCTTAAAAATGTTTTCGAGTCTTCAAAATGATTTTAAAAGTTAAAGCGGATCCCAAAACTCGTTTTCAAATTTATGATCTTCCTTTCGAAGGGGATTTAAATACTCGCTTAAAAATCGGAGGGATCCCGCTCTATGGTGTATTTTATATTCGCAACGAGGTTGCTGTTTTGAGAAAATATTTTGATTACTTGCCCAACGTTCGGGAAGTAAGTCCATCTATTTGAGTCGGCATAAGCAACATGGGCTCAATGGGCGTCCATGAAAGTGTAAGTGGCTTAGTGGGAGTCCATCAATGTGTAAGTGGCTGAGTGGCAGTCCAGCATCAGGTCCTAATGTGGCCAGGGTGATGACCAGTGGGGGATTCATCCATCGACTAGTAGAACAGGTGACTTAATTGGTATATTTGCCTGATCAGCAAGATATCAGGTTTATGCCAAGGTTTTCTCCTTTCCAAATTCATTGGATATTGCAACTCTGTTTATAATTTTCATAACATAGGTTTTCAAGGAGTGTATGAAATGTATATATATAGGTGTATATATATATCGGGACTTAATGAAGTATCTCGTAACTTTATTATTTATAATGATATTTCAAAGATTGAATCTATTCAAGTCTTATCTTGTAGTCTCATCTATGTGATGAACTTTTGAAACTGATTATACCTTGAATGGTGGTAGTTCAAGTAGTATTCGGAAAAGATATAAGTATAGTGGAGTATCTTGTAACTTCATCTTTTCAACTTAAATCTGGTTAATGATTATCTTATGCATGACAAAGATTTTCAGAAAAACGTTGAGACAAGGTTAGATATATGAGATCACCTTGCAACGATATCTTTATACAGTTATAGACCGGAACTCTGTGTATATTATGCATGGAAGAGGATTTCCAAAATTTTGAAAAGTATATATACATATATACTGAATATTTTGCGACTTGGTCGCGTTAAGATATCAAACTTGGTTCATATCTGCTTGACCAAGACTTTCATGAGTACTATGAGAATGCTCACATATTGTAAATCATTATACATATTATTTTGGTGGGCTTGTTGCGCACCCTTGCTTTCTTTTTTCATCACACAACAACAGATAGACAAGATGAACAGGACCAAGCTCCCAATTCGTGAGCGGATAGGAAACGTTTCGCAGTTTCCTGTAGGCGTTGATGTCGTTGTAGCTGAGGTAGGAACTACCAATAGGCTAGGCTTTCAACTTTTGATGTACCAGACTTATGTATACTTATGAATTGTAATAATGGCAAAGAATATGTAAATTTATTCAGAAACCCTTTTGAGGTGTAATGGCTTATAATTGTGGAACAAAATGACTTGTGTTATTTTTGGATATTCATCTCTGAGACTATAACTTGTGGTGTGTGTGTATATTGTGGGGTCACAGTACGCAATAGTTCGTTGATTATTAAGATTAAGTATTATTAAGGGAAATGGAACTCGTGACAACCGGATCCCCGACCCCGGATTTGGGGGTGTTACACAACACAATTTCAGAAAATTACGAAATTAGTCTTAAAATGTTACAGATATCCCTAAGTTTATAAAAACATAAATTCTGTAATTTTAAAACAATTTTTGAAACACAATTTATACCCACTTTTAACAATTATACGAATCAACGCGCAAGTGAAATTAATCCCAAAAATTTCTAAAATAATTTTAATTTCTCAGAATATTATAAACTTCATAAAATATGAGTTTCGTAATTTTTGAAGAATTCTGGAATTAAATACAGGTTTTATAAATAAATACAATCAGAAAATCATATAAAGAGAAATAATTAGTGAAATATTGATTTCTCAATTTTATAAAATTCTAAAATTTTTTATTGAAATTATAAAATTATAAAACCAATTTTAAAGACATTCCATATATTCATGAGAAATAAAATGCAATAAAATCAATTTTAAACGCAAAACAAAACAATATAACTTAATAATAAATTACACAACTTTAACCTATTCACCAATAATTCACAGATAAATAATATAAATCCACACACTGCTGCCAACCCAATATATATATTTTATTTAATTAATTATTCAATTATTACACTTTAAAATAATAAAATAATAGAAAATATACGAGTCATTATAGTACACATAGTCAAATCCCAGTTAACATATTAAATTATTGATCTTCATCAGTCTCCTCCCCTTTGAAAAAAAAAATCGTCCTCGAGTTCTAAAGTATTTAAGAATACACACACAACAAGATGCTTTCTCGTGAAACCTGAAAGCTTCGAATTTCAATTGCATGAGCAATATCTTTGGAAATAAACTCGAAAGAACAAGATAGTTTGATGAGATAGGTGCATTCAACAAGGTCTCTCCCCGTAAAAAAATCAATATATTCCACCATGATGTTGTTATTTTTCTCGCACACAACCTCATTAGTTTGGAACGTCTCTTCTAGCACCTCTTTCTCTTCAACAATTTCATTACGCACAAATATGGGATATACATCTATTGGATCTTCTTCAATAACCAAGATTTTCTCAAAACGTGATATGCTTTTTTCATGCTTCTCTGTTATAGCTTTCTTTGGAACTTGTTCCTCTTTTACAATAATACTTTGTGTAATCTCAGCTAACCCCGTATAATCAACAAGCAAATTAACATCATTCATCGCATAAACAAATGTTTCTTCTTCCATGTTTGTTGCTTCTTCTTGAGTTTGTTGAAAAAGATCAAACCTTTAAAAAGTATGCTTTCGATTCTCCGATTGCTCCTCTTACTGATAAAATTCAAATTTTAGAGCTATATTGCAGATATCTTTAAAAGAGATACATGTAATTGATTTAACCTTTTGATAAATAGGTGAATCTAATCCATGAATAAATCTTGTAATCTTCTTTGTTTATGTCTCCCCAAAGTCACAAATTAGGCATAATCTATCAAATTCATAAGTAAACTCAGAAACACTCATAGTATTTTGAGACAAGGATGTCATCTTCATGATACATTCTAATTCATTAATCACGAGGAATATATTCAGTACTAGAAAAAGTAGAATAAACATTACACCTTTGATATCTGTTTAAATTGTCACTAATATATATATGTGTGTGTGTGTGTATCAATGTGTATGTGCTGTTTATTTTAGTAAGAAAATGTTACATATATGTTTATTTAAGTAAGAAGATGTTACATATATGTTTATTTAAATAAGTAAGAAGATCTGAATAGTGTGTGTATATCTACTAAAAATATGATCCCTAACTTTGTATGTTGAGTTTTGATTATTCAGGTTAAGTCCTTCTAGTGAGCGGCCTTCACCTAGAGCAGCAGACATAGGTGCAACTATCAACTCAATGGTTGCATGTCAGGTGTTTAGGATATCACGGGACTAATTAAAAAGATTCATTTTGTTTTAATTTATATTTTTGTAAAATTTTGAATTTAATATTTTGGTTTAATGTTTGGTCTGTTTCTACTGCATTGATAGACGGAGTTGAGCCTTCTACTCAACCAATTGGTGACCTTGATGCGCGTGACATGAGCAATGACAAATTAAAGTGGTGCATATATTCTGATTTATATTACTGCCATGTTTACATTTCGTTTCTAGATCTTTAAAGTTTAAGTTAATTTGTGTTGTCTTGCGGAGTTGTTCAATGACAGGATCTGATTTGTGTATATAAAAATGATGTTATTTTTATTTGTTTTCACCTTCCCCTCCCCTCAGAAGTCCTGAAAAAGCTCCACGACCATTTATGGTGCCAAAAATTAAAAGAACAAAAACCCCCGTCAAGATCAGCTCTAGGGGTCCAGGCTAATGATAGCTTTGATAATTATTTCCTTGCCACGAAATAACGTATGCCCTTTTATTTTATTTTAGCTAATATTTCTGTATTAATCTTTCAAAGGAAATTAAAATTTAATTTTGAAGTACAAACTAATATTGTCGATACTGTGTTTCTAGTAACCAAATGATATAACGTACCTTCATTTTGTAATCAAATAATAGCATTGATTGTTTCTTCATTTTTCATTTTCTTGCCCATCTTATAAGTAGCATCTTATATGTCCTAAATATTTAGCTTGCAAGATAACATTCATCTGTCTCCATTTCTTTGTCAACATGAATAGTGTTTCAGGGTCGTGTCAATTTAAAAAACCAGAGAAAAATTTTTGGATTATGGTAAAAGATTGCTACGGATCTAATAATGGGCTCCCACCTGTTGTTCAAAAGAGAATATATTTTGGTCGAAAAATTGGAGCTTCTGACAGAAAGCTTTTGCCAACCTATGAATTAAAGAGTCGTACTTATCTTGTACCAACAACCATGGATCCATAAGTTGCACGAGGAAAACTTGTGTATGATCATTTTGTTGGGACTGGGAGTATACTGATGGTTGGGACTCATTATGGAACTATGACAATGGTAATGTCATTTTTTCTTCTTGTTTACTAACTAATTATAATTCAAATACCTAACTTTAATTTTTTCTAACTAATATATTTCTTCTTAATTTAGTTAGGGCACATATGTTGACATCTGGGTAGTATGTAATATGCATCTTGTAAAATTTGGAGAAATTTTAAGTAGGTAAAAACTTTTTAGAACATTCTTATACACATGATTTGCAAATATAATTGATGTTTATGCTTTAAATTTACAGGCATGAGATAAATAAAAGAGCTTGATGTTGTGCGTTGGTGAGGAGGCTCTTAACTAAATAACATGATCAAGGACTGTAGCTGTTTTTTTATTATTTCTTACGTGAACTAAAATCAACACTTGATTCTGTCGAGATATATGTAGATTGTATTTTCGATTTTGATATTGGTTAGGTTAAATATTGTGGTAACTTGACTAGTTTAGTTGCCAAATGATATGTAGGTGATCAGTTTTGTTGACATGTGTTACATAGATGTAGGAATTGTATTGTTGCATCTTTAAGAATTATACACTTGTAGTTTTTTTATCATTATAGGATTTAATCGTATAATTTGTTAATGGTAATTGATGTTCTGTAATCTTTTGTTTTTACATAGTTCCTTTAAAACAAACCTATGTAAAATATGAGACTTTATTATAAAAAAATGTATGTATAGTAAAACAAATGTTAAAGATCTCAAACACATCATTTTCTTCATACAAGATCGATGTTAAAGACGTCAAACATATCAGATCTATTTAAGGAACCAATGTCTAATCAATCCTCTAACATCATCTTTCATTAACAGGCGGTGTAAAAAGGTAACTTTGATATCAGTTTTATATTTAAAAATAATGGCAATGCTGATTTATACCTTGTAAATTAAATATTAAAGTTCATATATAATTAGATCATATTAAAGTTATATTCAAAAGGTTTTAATGTAGTTTTTGTTTAAAAATAAAGAATATAGATCGGGTATTTACCAGGAAACGATGTTAAAGCTGTTACTGGAAATCAGTTCACAGCCGATGTAATATGGGGGGTACCTTTCTCTACACCCACATAGATATCGGTTGGGAAAACTTTAGACATTAGCTCTCAACTGATATCTATTGACGTTTCTCCAGTAGTGATTTTGCACGAAGTTCCTTTTTCAAAGTTGTCAAGGTCATAATCTTTTCTTTTCCAGATTTAGCATTCCTTTCTTTTTGATGTGCAAACCACAATCCAGCTTTCTTTGTAAGTCTAGTTGCAGCAATATTGAATATTTTCTTCTCTATCTAACCCTTATAATCAGAAATCTGTTCAACTTGTCTAATCCATGCAACAAAATCTTCAGTTCTGCCCAAACCTGTAAAATAATCAAGTTCTATGCTGGGATCATAGACTTCATATATATCTTTCACCTCAAGTAAAATTTTACCCAATGCATCGAGCCTTGATTCTGTCGAAATAGCAAGCTTTTTAGTACATTTAGCCATCTCATCTAATTTTCCAAGTAGTTGTTTGAGCAATGCATGTGTATCCATAAGAAAATTTAGGGAACGAATCTAGTAAACATTACCCGTGAATAGTGTTGATGTACAATACTCGTGAATAGTGCCCGATGAGCGGTACCCGTGAATATTAATTTTTGTTGTTGCAACAACTAGATCTCCCTATAACTATCAAATTGAAGGAAAAATCGTATCTCTTCATACCAAATTGATATGGATTTCTCCAAAAAGAACAAAAGATAATAAGAAAAGATTTTCAAAAGAACACGATCAATTCAGAAACTTGAATTTTGAATCTCAAATACCTTAGATCAATCCAGAAAGTAAGTTATTTGAATCTAACCTTTAAAATAATCAAGTATTTAAAGGTTAGAAAAAAGAAAAACTAATCATAGTTATCTCAACATAAAAGTTTTTACCATCCATTATCTGTCTTAAAAGATTACATAAGAAGGGTATTTACAGGCCTAGACAATAATCCAAACCCAACACGAATCCATCCGGAAATAAATTTAAAAACCAATTCCAAATAAAAAGGACAAAAACCAAATGGAAATAGGAAAATAAGCTATATTCTGATGGGAGAAGTGAATAGGCTTCTCATATATCCTGATTGGCTACCTATAGAAAGATGTCAGAATTTTTATTATTCTGAAAACCTTAGCTTCTTGTCTACAGAAATCCCAAGCTTTACAATCCCAGATGGGGATTATTGATGTGAAAATCAACATCAACTTGTTAGTAGAACAATTAATAAGAAATTTGACGTCAAGTTAGGAAGAAGCTTTGATTCTTTAAATTTGACGATTTTAGTTTAATTGGCAAAAGTATTACATTGCCTCTTGCAGTTGTAATTGCTGGACTACTCAAAAGCAATCATGAGATAGACTGGTGGGTGCAAGTTACAGAAAATGTAAGCTCATATATTGCAACGGATGAAAATCATGAGTTGGGAACACTAGCATTGAGTTATTACTATCTTCCGGAGCATTTAAGACCTTATTTCCTCTCTTTTGGAGCATTTCCAGAATCTCATGACATCTCATAACACAAGTTAATACAGTTATGGATTGTAGAGGGATTCTTATGCCAAGATGGAACTAAAAAGTGCTTACACGATGTTGCAGAGGATCACTTGTTGGATCTTGTAAGTAGAAGTTTAGTTGTAGGCAAGAAAAGATCCAATGGTGCAATCAAAACATGTGTTATTCCTAGTGGACTAACAATGAGATTTACAGAAGGGGGGTTGAATGTAAATCTCAAAACTTTTTCAAGTTTTGAGCAGTTTATGAAAGTTGTGTGTTCAAGAAGAACAAGTGTGTGAATTGCTTTAAGCTAATACAGACAGATATATATTCAAGCACAAATGTAAAGAACACAACAGACCTTAAAAACTTTTCTGGTGGATTTGTTGTTCCACCAGAGATGGTATTTTAGAAAATCTGTGATTAAACAATGTTGATCACAGCTGCATCCTAGTACAAACTAGATGAATTTTCTCTCAATATTTTTCTAAACAGCTCTGGAAAATCTCTCTTCTAATTACTAGCTTCTACTTGGTTTATATATTACCAAGTGTACAAGTGAAGAACAATATAAAATACAGTAATAAAATAAGATCTTCACTTGCTACTTTTCCTGTTCACTCTAGTACTTTGTTGACTATTGCATCTTTGTACTAAAGAAGAACGGCTGCTTTTTCTGTTGTTCCTGAAATTCGGCTACCACATCTCAGTTGTCTCTATCAACCCATGTGCCTCTGTTTGTAGGTACAACTACCCCTTATCAACGGCTAATCATCAGAACATCCGTTGAAGCTTTCATCCGTTGATGCACTCATCCGTTGAAGGATGTTATCCGTTGAAGCTTTCATCCGTTGATGCACTCATCCATTGAAGGATGTTATCCGTTGATGACTTTATCCGTTGAAGCTTTAGAGACATCCGTTGAAGCTTAGCTTCTCATCCGTTGAAGGTCTTTAAGTCATCCGTTGATACCACTTCACTTATACAAAATTACAAGGCATGAAGTATTTACAATTGGCCTTCCTATCTGCATATCATCTAGTAGTCAACATGACTCATAGTTTCTCTCAACTTCCAAGAATTACATTTTAAATACAGAGACTGAAATATGCTACAGCACTAGACTTATTTCTAAGTAAAGCTACACCATCAACGGATAGCCAAAGTGGTCTTATCCGTTGAGGCTACAGACACTAAATTTCTACTTAAGTATTTTGTTAAACATATCATCAAACTAATGCACATACATTCCTAACAATCTCCCCCTATTTATGTCTATAAGAATTGTAGGCATAAATTCAGGGTTAACTTGATGATAACAAAACACTTAACAGATATATGAATTGAAACTAAGTAGAAATTTAAAAATGCTGCAAAAGTGTATGTACTAAGAGGTAATTGAAGATTTACAGTGTTTCCAAGGACACTCCTTTAGTCTGAGCAAATCATCTTTTTCTTCTTTGTTCCCTGGTTTTCTTTCCTAGCCTTTTGTCATTTTCCTCAATTTGGAGTTGGAGTTGTCTGAAGAATTCAGCTTCATCTTCAACACTGACATCCAACTTAGATTGCATTTCTTTGAGAGTTTCATTGCTGGCAATCTTGAGTTGGTCTTCAGGTCTGAAAAATCTTCTGACTCCTTTATCATCTCTAAATTCCATCAACCAATGAGGTGATTTGTGAATTTTCATTTCCCTTTCTTGAATGAGTAAAGTCCTGGGTAAAACATTGGGCTCCCTCCAAGTTTTCCTTATATTGGCTATCTTGTTGAGAATTTCAGTCTTGGCAGTTCTGGTAAAGCCAGAATCCTTTTGTATAGCTGAAAAGACTCTAATCAAGGTAGAGTAGCCTTCATCCAGAATCCTGTGGAGAGGCCATGTTCTTTCCCCAGCTCCTTTATATCTGAACACTAATCTCTCTGGTAGCTGTCTGTAGGCAGCTATTCCCCTTACGTCCTCCAGCTCATCCAGATAGAGTTCAATGTCTGAAATTTCTTTTATGTCACAGATGTGAACATAATCATCTTTAGAAATGGGTGACTTAGGCTTAGGTTTTTGTTTTTGAGTGAATTTCTTAGAGGTTATGGGAGGTGTAGATTTTGGTTTTCTTTTCTGTTTCTTTGGTAGTGGAAGAGTGGTTAGAAAGGTAGGCAATTTGATAGTGTCCCAATCAATAGGTTCCTCTTTTGGAATGATTGGTTCACCATGGATGTTTATTGTGGGATCAGCAACAAGGGGTTCAGGTATGGAAGGTAGTGGTTTAGATATAGATTTGGTTACTTCAGTGTTATCTCCACTCCTTCTATGTGCCTTGGCCTTTCTTCTGTTTCCCTTCTGCCATTCCTCTCTTTCTTCCACACTCTCACCAAATATACTCCCTAAAACCTCATCTAGGTTTGTAGTCTTGTCTTCACCCCTGACTTCAATCCCTTTTTCTTTTTCAACTAGACTTGACTTTAGCTGTTGTTCAAGCTTTGCTTGTGCTCTTTTGTCAGCCTTTAATTGCTTGTCTTCTTCCTTCTTGGCTATTGAGAATTTGGGATGTCCTTGCATCACACATATGCTCTTTCCCTCTCTAATGATAATAGCTCTATTTCTCCTTACAGCCTCATCCATGGTCTTTTTGAGATAAGCAATACTCCTGCCTAAAATCTTGTTCTCATCAGCTTTTGGAGGAGGAAAGTCCACTTCTTTTAAAGGATTCTTTGTTGAGTCCTTATTGGATCTTTCATTGGGCTTGAGAATTATAGCTTGTAGTTCTTTGGAAGAAGCTTCTCCATCCTTATGACTCCCTACTGGCATGAGCTTCATGTTGATTGGTTCAATTTTTGTGCTGTATTTCACAGATGTTGATTTGTCTTGTGTAGAACCAAACAACAGTTGCAACCTTTCATCAATTCTCCTCCTTTGCTCTTTCACTTGAATTTCAGCTGCTGCTAGCTGAATCAAATCAATTCCATCAGGCTTGCCCTTGATTTGAATGATTGGAGAAGTAGTGATGGCAGGAACTAGCACTTTAGATATGTTGACTTTTGTAGATGGCTCTCCTTCCCCTTCCCTTTTACTCTCCCCCTTTTTGTTATCATCAAGGAGAGGGGTCAAGCCTTGTGCTTTTGCCAGCTGCATTAGGAGACTGGTTTGAGATTGTTCATTGTGAAGAATGGTGGCCACAGAATCTTCAATAACTTGAACTCTGTCTTCTAACTTGGCCAACCGTTTTTCAGTAACAGATTCTTTCTTCAATCTCAAAACCAAGTCCTGCAATGTACCATAGGGCATGACTGAATCCAATTTTTCTGAAGTATAGGTTTTCAAGTCAGCAATATCCTTCCTGAGATCATCCATACTCAGATTCTGCTTCACTTGCTGCAGCTTCATGAGATGCAGTGAGTCCAGGTGAGCTTGAAGGATAGCCTTGATACTTGCATGTGAAGTATTCTGAATGGCCTGTTGAATAATGTTGATTTGTTTGACTAAAGAGACATTGAATTCCCCTGATCTATACTCCTTAGTCAAGGCCCATTCAGGTAGATTTGGAATTGAACTAGGGCCTTCATCTCCCCCTAAGTTCATGCTTCCATCAAAAGAAATAGAGTCATCATCATCAGAATTTGCTCCAAATTCCTCAGATGGCTCACCAGCTGTAGAAGGCATTTTGTGAATGGCAGCTTTATCCCTTTGAAGAGATTCTGTTGTGTGCACTAGATGTAGTGACCTTTCTGCCTCCTCATTGCCCTGAGCAGCCAACAGTTGATAGGCTGTCACAGGATGAGTAAAAGTGTCAGCATCCAAGGAAATGTTATCAATTACAGCTTTGTAATGTTGCTGAAATTGTCTTTCCTTTTCAGCATCATCCACAATCATTGACTCATTAGCAATGGCTGGTTCCACCCTTGTATCTACTGTACCTGCTTTTCTCTCTTTTTCTCTATGTTCTTGAATCAGGGGCTCCCCCTGGCTCACACAACTCACTCCCTCACCTTCACCTACTAAGGTGGTACTCCACTCACTTACTTTTGCCATGCTGGAAGAAATAGCATGCATTTTTGAGCTCTCAATCTCTCCTTTTGCCTGGGAGCAACCCAGCCTCTCACTCAAATTGTCACTCCCTTCCCTCAATCCTAAGAGTGATTGCACAGTATTCATGTCTTCTACACTTGGGATTAATTCAGTTATTTGTGTAGAGACTGTCAACGGATGTGGAATATCCGTTGAAGGTGAAACTGATGTTATCAACGGATAACTGCTGTTAAGCTTATCCGTTGAAGAACAACCACTTGTCAACGGATGAGTGATATCCGTTGAAGAAGGAAAAGAAGTTGAAATTGAAAGTGATATAACTGTTGAATCTGTGTAGATTGATTTGAGATGTGGTGACACAGATCCTTCAATTATATCTGAAAGAATTTGCGGGTGATCCAACAAATCATCTAAGAGATGATGATCACCTGTATTTGAGTGGGGCTTCTCCCTGAGTTATAAAGAGGGAGAATCAGGAATTGATGGGAATAACATATCCACATCCAGAGATGGTGATGAAGTGTTTGGTGATTGATGTGTGATTATTGTGAGAGAATGGGGCTGTGACTCCACATTTATTGGAGTCACATCAAACTGAGTTTGAGAAGGCATAGATACAGATGGATGTATCTGTGCAGTGTGTGCACCCTGTGTAGAAGATTGGGTTCTGGCCTTCTTTCTTCTAATAAAGGCTTTTGTTGGTGAGTGTTTGGCTTTAGTGTCCCTCCCTCTTTTGTTCTGTGTTCCTGGTTTGGAACTATTTTCAATAGTAACATCCTTTTGGGAGGATGCTACTAGGGATGTGCTAGATACCTTTTCAACCACCACAGCTTTTTGAGAAACTGTGGCTTGGCTAGCTTGGGAAGCACTCAACTTTCCTTCCTTATCCTGGGGGTTTCTTTGATGTTCACCCCTCCCCTCACCACTCACACCCTGTTCACTCACCTCAGGGTTAATAGTTGGTGTTACAACTGTTGTCTTTTGAGAAACAACAGAGGTGGATTTCTTTGTCTTTGATTTTGAAAGTTTAGTTTTGGTGACCTTGGTAGAAATCTGTTGGGGCATCACAGATTTCATGGCCACACTAGAAGATAAAGAAATAGAGGGGTTGGAAGAAGTAGGAGTTGTAGAAGCAATTACCTCACCTACCTGAGGTGCATTCATGATTGGTAAATATACCAATGGCACACTGCTGTTAAGATCCATTCTCTTCAAGTCTGCAAGAACTCTTTTCTCTTGTGCCCAGCACTTGAGTTTATTATTCTCATTGATTATGACTAAACCTTCAGCAACATGGTTAGCCAATAACATAAAGAATCTAGCATAATAGATGTTATTAGGTCTATTAGCTTTGTTACCTAATCTAGTACCTAATTCTAGCATCACATAGTTGCTAAAGTTAAAATACCTATCAGAAACAAGCATATAGAGCATATTAACCAGAGATGAAGTTATGGCATCAAAATTACTAATTTTCCCAGAGAAAACCTTTATAAAGGCATCCCCAAGGAAACTCCATTCTTTCCTAAGGCCTTTTCTTCTAATACTCCCTAAATTAGCAGAGTTAAGAGAATAACCTATGGAATCTAACATGCTGGATACATCACTATCAGTGTGTGGTGTCATGGCATTGTTCTCAGGCAATTTAAAACATGCTTGTAAATCATCACAGTTAATACAGTGAGTTTTACCTTTGAGAGTGAAGGAGACAGTCATATCAATGGAGTTGAACTCAGCAGTTGTCCAAATCTCCTCAACTACTTCACAGAAAATTGTTGGGGCTTCCAGCATTGCATAGCTAAGTTTACAGTTTTTGATGAAGTCCATCATTTTGTGATAGTCTGAGTGGGCTTCATTCTTTTCTACCAAAGCTATGAAATTGTTCTTTTCATAGATGAACCCAGATTGAGACATAATCTTCACGACTGGTGCCATTGTTGTGAGTAGAAATTGCAGAAAATAACTTGAAGTTTTTGCAGAGAGAAAATGGTAAATGCTTGAAATTTCAAGAAAGCGTAAAGTAAAAATGAACAATCAGAAGGACTTATATGCTTTCTCAAATTAATAAACAAAAATATAAAATAAAGATTTATCAATAAATATGCGTTAGTGAATTTCAGCCGTTTAAGAATAAACTGTAAGTATTCTAAAAACTACCTTTAAAACCAATACATACAGATGTATGTATGAGTATCAACGGTTAAGAGAATAGAATCAACGGCTGTTAAACACCTGAATCGATTGATGTGACATTTCAACGGATAAGGCAAATTGTCATCCGTTGAAAGGTACTTCAGTTTTATCCGTTGACGGATAAAAATTCCAGAAATGTATTTGTCTTTCAACGGATAATGACTATCCGTTGATAGAGCAATTTTGACTTTCAACGGATAGGGAACATCCGTTGATGGAATAAACTATGTTAAAAGTCAAATTTGTTCTTAGCAACTAATATATTTCAGGCTTCAATTCAAATTGCAATAAAGACATGAATTTTAAGAGTAATTAAGCATACCTAGCTCACTTACCAATCTTGTGAATGTTGATTCATCAAGTGGCTTGGTAAATATGTCAGCAATTTGTTGTTCACTTGGAACAAAATGTAGTTCCACTGTACCATTCATGACATGCTCCCTAATGAAGTGGTACTTGATATCAATGTGCTTGGTCCTTGAGTGCTGCACAGGATTCTCTGTTATGGCTATGGCACTTGTGTTGTCACAAAAGATAGGAATTCTATCAACATGAAGTCCATAGTCAAGGAGTTGGTTCCTCATCCATAACACTTGAGAACAGCAACTTCCAGCAGCAATGTATTCAGCCTCAACTGTAGAAGTAGAGACTGAATTTTGCTTTTTGCTAAACCATGATACAAGCTTGTTTCCCAGGAATTGGCAGGAGCCTGTTGTACTTTTCCTATCTATTTTGCAACCTGCATAGTCTGCATCTGAATAACCAATTAGATCAAAGCCAGATTCTCTAGGATACCAAATACCTAAATTTGGTGTACCCTTGAGATATCTGAAAATCCTTTTGATAGCAATTAAGTGAGACTCCCTA
This sequence comes from Apium graveolens, assembly GCF_009905375.1. Lineage (NCBI taxonomy): Eukaryota > Viridiplantae > Streptophyta > Magnoliopsida > Apiales > Apiaceae > Apium > Apium graveolens. The sequence goes on from NC_133650.1 coordinate 171,055,879, forward strand.
GGATCAGCTTGGAATCTAGCACATAGACATGTAGCAAATATTATATCTGGTCTGCTAGCAGTTAAATATAAAAGTGAACCAACCATGCCTCTATAACTTGTAATATCCACAGACCTTTCAGTCTTATTAAATTCAAGTTTGGTGGCAGTGGCCATGGGAGTTTTTGCAGATGAACATTCCATTAAGTCAAACTTCTTTAAAAGATCATAAATATATTTAGTTTGACTAATAAAAATTCCATCACTAACTTGTTTAACTTGTAAACCAAGAAAATAGGTTAGTTCTCCCATTAGGCTCATTTCATAATTACTTTGCATTAGCTTAGCAAACTTTTTGCAAAGTTTATCATCTATAGAGCCAAATATTATGTCATCTACATAAATTTGAACAAGTATACTAGAGCCATTAACATCCCTAAAGAAGAGAGTTTTATCAACAGTACCTCTAGTGAAGTGATTCTCCAAAAGAAATTTTGATAAGGTTTCATACCAGGCTCTAGGTGCTTGCTTCAGTCCATAGAGTGCTTTCAACAGATAATACACATAGTCTGGAAAATTTGGATCTTCAAATCCTGGAGGTTGACTTACATAGACTTCTTCCTCTAATTTCCCATTTAGAAATGCACTCTTGACATCCATTTGATAGACTTTGAAATTGGCATGGGCTGCATGGGCTAGAAATATTCTGATGGCTTCAAGTCTTGCAACAGGAGCATATGTTTCATCAAAATCTATTCCCTCTTGCTGAGAATAGCCTTTAGCAACCAGTCTGGCTTTATTCCTTATGATAATGCCATTTTCATCCATCTTGTTTCTGAATACCCACTTTGTGTCAATAGGACTCTTGTTCTTTGGTTTGGGTACCAGCTTCCATACTTGGTTTCTCTCAAATTGGTTCAGCTCTTCCTGCATAGCTAATATCCAATCTGGATCCAATAGAGCTTCTTCCACTTTCTTAGGTTCCTCCTGAGACAGAAAACTACTATACAGACATTCATCTTGAGTGGCTTTTCTTGTTTGCACTTTAGATGATGCATCACCAATGATCAGTTCAAAGGGATGATTCTTGGTCCATTTCCTTTGTGGTGGAAGATGTGCTCTAGATGAGGTGGCCTCAGTATTGTCATGATGTGAGACAGAGTGTTGACTAGTTGAAACTCCCCATGAGTTGTTGGTCCTTTGCAGGGAACTTGGAGTTCTATCAACTGATGATGTAAATCGATTATCCGTTGATGAACTATGATCAACGGATGCTTCATTTTGTACTTCAACGGATGATGCACTATGTCTTTCAACGGATACTGCATTGCCTCTATCAACGGATGCAGTATTTTGTGCATTATCCAGGGGCATGTTTTGAATCCCTTTTGAAGTGTCATCTCCATCAGTCTCCTCTTCACTATCATCACAATATATCTCAATGTTGTCAAATTTGAGTCTCTCATTATGTCCCTCATCTGTTAGTCCATCAATCTTTTTATCATCAAACACAACATGCACAGATTCCATAACAATGTTGGTTCTTAGATTGTAGACCCTATAAGATTTTCCAGCTGAGTAACCAACAAATATCCCTTCATCAGCCTTTGCATCAAACTTCCCTTTATGGTCAGATTGATTCCTCAGTATAAAGCATTTACATCCAAAGACATGAAGAAAGTTTAGAGTTGGTTTTCTTCTCTTGAACAACTGATAAGGAGTCATGCCTTTAGCTTGATTGATCAAAGAAATATTCTGAGTGAAGCAGGCACAATTAACAGCTTCAGCCCAGAAATATGTTGGTAACTTTGATTCTTCAAGCATTGTTCTGGCAGCTTCAATTAAAGATCTGTTCTTTCTTTCAACAACCCCATTTTGCTGAGGTGTTCTTGGAGCTGAGAACTCATGCATGATTCCATTTTCTTCACAGAACAGCCTTAATGTCAAATTCTTGAACTCAGTTCCATTGTCACTCCTGATATTTCTAACCTTCAAGTCAGGATGATTGTTGACTTGCCTGATGTGATTGATAATGATTTCACTTGCTTCATCCTTTGATCCAAGAAAATAGACCCATGAGAACTTTGAGAAATCATCTACAATCACTAAGCAATATCTTTTTCTTGCAATAGACAATACATTGACTGGTCCAAACAAATCCATATGTAGCAGCTGTAATGGTTCATCAATTGTTGTTTCAAGCTTCTTTTTGAATGATGCTTTCCTTTGTTTGCCTTTCTGACAAGCATCACACAAACCATCCCTTGAGAATTCAACTAGAGGGATTCCTCTAACTAAGTCCTTTTTGACTAGATCATTCATTGTCTTGAAATTCAAGTGAGATAGCTTCTTGTGCCATAGCCAACTTTCAACTGTGCTTGCTTTGCTGAAGAGACAAGTAATGGATTCTGCATCTGTAGAGTTGAAGTCAGCTATGTACACATTTCCTTTTCTAACTCCAGTTAGAACCACTTTGTTGTCTTTCTTACTAGTGACAACACAGGCTTCAGAATTGAAGGAAACTGTATTCCCTCTATCACATAGTTGACTGATGCTCAGTAAATTGTGCTTGAGACCATCAACTAATGCAACTTCATTAATGATGACATTCCTTGTTGAAATCAAGCCATATCCCATAGTAAACCCTTTGCTGTCATCTCCAAAGGTTATGCTAGGGCCAGCTCTCTCCTTGAACTCTGTGAGCAGGGAGAAATCTCCTGTCATGTGTCTTGAACAACCACTGTCCAAGTACCATAGATTTCTTCCATTTCCCTGCACACCATAAAATCAATCAATTTGATTTTGGTACCCAAGTTTCCTTGGGTCCAGTCTTGTTAGCCTTTCTCCTAGACTTCATTCCTCCTGCATCTTTAGACTTAGGTGAGTTTGAGTCAACCTTGGTCTTAGATGTAGTTGGTTGAGGTGTAGGGTTAGTCACAGAATCATTTAGCATATTTGTAAAATTATTAGGCATTGATTGTGCAAACATGTTATTCCACATAGGCATATTGTATGGCATTTGAGGCATACTAAATGCAGCAAGATAAGGATTGTTAAAATATGGCATGTTTACAAAATGTGCATAAGGATTTTGTTGAGATGTAACAGGCATAGCATGCAGAGGTGATGCAGACATATTAGGCATAGAAGAGGGTACAGTTATGGGAGTCTTCTTAATGGATTTACAATTAGCAGATAGATGATTAACACTACTACAATGCACACAGCTTTTTCTAGGAGCATACCTATCAGGTGTGTAATTGTTGTGTTTATTAACTCCTACCTTCCCATTTCTGTTGGATTTTCTTTTAGATTCCTTTTTATCCTCAACCATCTTGAGCCTATTATTTAACTGTTCTAAGGTCATGTGCCCTACATTCACCTTACTGACATCTTTGGATGTGCTTGCTTCTTCTTTGACAAAGTTCTTTGAAGTTGAACCAAACTTTTTGTTGAGTTTCTTTAGATTCTCTCTTTTAGAAACATCTGCCTGTTTTGATTGAGGAACCTTCAACGGATGCTCCTTTTCTTCCTTCAACGGATAACTTTCATCATCCGTTGATTCCACATCCGTTGACAGCCCATCAATTAATTCCAGTTTCTTTTTATTTTTATCCCAGGTAGTTTCACAGAATGATTCAATTCCTTGGACCTTAGCAATTTGAGCACTTACATCCCTAGATGTCTTCCAGGCTTTAATCACCTCTTGCTCTTTCTCTAATTGATTGGAAAGTATTTCTACTTTCTTAACAGATTCAGCTAGTTCATTTTCAACAGATATACAATGCAACTTTGTTTTCTCTAGGTCAATCATCTTATCTTCTAACAAAGCATTACTTAAAAACAGATTGTTCTCTCTAATCCTACTATTTTCTTTAGCAAGAGATTTAAGAGACACACGTAAATGATACAATTCAGTAGACATGTCATTAAAAGCATCATTGCACTCTTCTTTAGTAAGCTGTGTTAAGTCAGTAGTGATTACCTGATTGCTTGATGAACTAACTTCATTTTCTTCAGAATCAGCCATGAGAGCAAGGTTGACATACTCCACATCTTCATCCTCTTCATCTCCATTAGCTGCCCAGTCCCTTTCTTGAGTAATGAAAGCCCTCTCCTTTTGCTTGAGTAGGTCAAAATATTTCTTTTTGTAATCTACTTGTTCAAATTTCTTCTTTTCAGAAGTTGGCTTTCTGCACTCACCTGCAAAGTGTCCACTTATACCACAATTGAAACATTTGAACTTGGATTTGTCCACAGTGTTTTTGTGAGGTTTAGTGGCTCTAGTGTTTTTCTTGAATTTCATCTTTGCAAATCTTCTGGACAGAAATGCAAGATGCTCATCAATACCATCTGAGTCATCTTGGCTGGAGTTGTCTTCATTTTCAGCAACTTGCTCTTTCCCCTTGCTTGATTCCTGATTTCTTATACCATCTTTGGAGTTTGATGTAGATCTCACAGTTTCTTGTCTGCATTTCCTCTCATCTTCAGCTACCAATGCAACTGAACTTCCTTTCTTTCTCCCCTTCTCCAATACCTCATCCTGTTCCAGCTCTAGTTCATAAGTCTTCAAGATTCCATACAATCTTTCAAGAGTGAAGTCCTTATAATCTTGAGAGTTTCTTAAGGAGACAGTCATGGGTTTCCATTCCTTTGGCAAGGATCTTAAAAATTTAAGATTTGAATCCTTCACCTGGTACACTCTTCCATACAGCTTCAGTCCATTCAACAGCTTTTGGAACCTATTGAATGTTTCATTTAAAGATTCATTTTCTTCAAAATGAAAGTATTCATACTGTTGAATGAGAAGCTGCATTTTGTTTTCTTTCACTTGTTCTGTACCTTCACACAGTAGTTGAACTGTGTCCCAAACCTCTTTGGCAGTTGTGCAATTTATCACATTATCAAACATATCCATGTTAAGACCATTAAACAAAATGTTCATAGCCTTCTTATCCTTGTGGACTTCTTCTGTGTCTTCCATTGTCCATTCTGCTCTAGGTTTTGGAATGGATTGACCAACAGCAACTGTGGCTGTAGCAACTGTTGCTACTTTGTGGGGAATGTGAGGACCATTCTCAATGCAGTTTACATAACCTTCATCTTGGGAGAGTAGATGAAGGTGCATTTTCACCTTCCAATGGTGATAACTGTCTTTGTCAAGAACTGGGATCTTTACTCCAATATCCTTCTTACTCATCTTTGTTAGATTCCAAGATCTTTAAACTCTTTGTATGTCAAGAGCCTGCTCTGATACCAATTGTTATTCCTAGTGGACTAACAATGAGATTTACAGAAGGGGGGTTGAATGTAAATCTCAAAACTTTTTCAAGTTTTGAGCAGTTTATGAAAGTTGTGTGTTCAAGAAGAACAAGTGTGTGAATTGCTTTAAGCTAATACAGACAGATATATATTCAAGTACAAATGTAAAGAACACAACAGACCTTAAAAACTTTTCTGGTGGATTTGTTGTTCCACCAGAGATGGTATTTTAGAAAATCTGTGATTAAACAATGTTGATCACAGCTGCATCCTAGTACAAACTAGATGAATTTTCTCTCAATATTTTTCTAAACAGCTCTGGAAAATCTCTCTTCTAATTACTAGCTTCTACTTGGTTTATATATTACCAAGTGTACAAGTGAAGAACAATATAAAATACAGTAATAAAATAAGATCTTCACTTGCTACTTTTCCTGTTCACTCCAGTACTTTGTTGACTATTGCATCTTTGTACTAAAGAAGAACGGCTGCTTTTTCTGTTGTTCCTGAAATTCGGCTACCACATCTCAGTTGTCTCTATCAACCCATGTGCCTCTGTTTGTAGGTACAACTACCCCTTATCAACGGCTAATCATCAGAACATCCGTTGAAGCTTTCATCCGTTGATGCACTCATCCGTTGAAGGATGTTATCCGTTGAAGCTTTCATCCGTTGATGCACTCATCCGTTGAAGGATGTTATCCGTTGATGACTTTATCCGTTGAAGCTTTAGAGACATCCGTTGAAGCTTAGCTTCTCATCCGTTGAAGGTCTTTAAGTCATCCGTTGATACCACTTCACTTATACAAAATTACAAGGCATGAAGTATTTACAATTGGCCTTCCTATCTGCATATCATCTAGTAGTCAACATGACTCATAGTTTCTCTCAACTTCCAAGAATTACATTTTAAATACAGAGACTGAAATATGCTACAGCACTAGACTTATTTCTAAGTAAAGCTACACCATCAACGGATAGCCAAAGTGGTCTTATCCGTTGAGGCTACAGACACTAAATTTCTACTTAAGTATTTTGTTAAACATATCATCAAACTAATGCACATACATTCCTAACAACATGTCATATTCATGACCTCTTGTGTGATTTATGCCTGAGGAAAGCTGCAGAAGAGAAATTTTCACCAGATTTATACAAGTTCAATAAAAGTTCTCTTTCATATATGCACTTGTTAAGAAATCGTTCTACGAAAACCCAGCTTTTATATGCACTGATGTCCTTGGTATTCCATCAAACTGTACCCGGTCTATTTTTTAAGAACATTTCAATTATATGTGGTAACTCCAAGCTTATATCGGCTTTGGATATATCATCCATGGTTGTATTTCTAATTGAATTATTACAACTAGTATGCTTGAGGTATTTAGAACTTAAGCTTAAGTCATGTAACTTGGCAGAATCTATGTCTCACCTTAGAGACCTCCAAACACTTTTGATGATATCAAGGATGAATATGGTTATTCCAAAGAACATGTGGACGCTGATAAATTTCAAGCTTCTTTGCACCAAATCAGGATAAAATCCTTTGAATTCAAACTCTTCCAGAATCTGCTTTAATGTCTACAGCTGGATTACAGATAGGCAGCAGCTAGTAATCCAGAAAATATACCCAGGAAATAAGGTGTGCCACAATATTATGTACAAGGTGGTGCATGGTCAAATACGTGTGTTATTAATCAAGAAGCTGGCACTCTATAATTATACATCAAATGTCAAACCCACTAGAAGTTGGAATAATAGAAAATGGATGGTGAACATGTGAAAAAGTAAAACAGTCAAGTTTGAAGCCTAAATAAAAGGGAGGCGGCATGACAAAATAAAGGTGGCACAAATTGAATTGCATGCATGTAGCTGGCTATAGTAATTATGTAATGAGGTATACCATGATGTAACATGGTAAATCTGTAGTCTATAAATAAGATGATTGTTTCATTTGTGAAATTACCAAGAAAATAATATACAGAGTATTAGTTGAGAAAAAAAGTCGAAGCTCTAATGTTGTGAGAAAATGAAAGCTGTAGCTTTAATATTATCAATATATAAACAAGTGTGTGTTATACAGTATTTATATATATTGAGTCTTTGAAAGAGAAAAGAATTTATATAGGTGAAAAGTTTATCACGTTTCTAACAAGTGGTATCCGAGCCAAGGTCATGTTTCTGAAAAATGGCGAGCATGATATAACCGCAAATTCCAAAGTTGACGGCGACAAATTATGGGAATTGGAGTATCCAAATGAAGGTGTTACTCGGTTCTTACGATAATTGGGAAATTGTCGAAAATGGGTTCAACGAGCCCGCTGATGCAGCCGCTGAAGCAGCACTTCCAAATACTGAGAAGATGGCGTTAAAGGAGATTCGGAAAAAAAGATAAAAAGGTGTTGTACACAATTATTCAAGGTATTGATGAATCAACCTTTGAAAAAATTTCTGAAGCAAAAAGGCAAAAGAAGCGTGGGAGATTTTGTAAAAATCTTTCCAAGGAGTTGAAAAAGTTAAAAAGGTGCGGCTCCGGGTGCTACGCAGAGAGTTCGAAAATATAAAGATGAAGAGTTCTGAAAATATTGGTGAATTTGTTACGCGTTTGAAAGTCTCGACGATGTTCGGGTCATGGAAAAAATCCTTCGTTCACTGACCAGAAAATTTGATTATGTGGTTACTTTTATTGAGGAGTCAAAAGATTTGTCAACAATTTCGATTGACGAGCTGGTTGGTTCACTTCAAGCTCATGAGTAGCGAATGAACCAGTATGATGATGCAAGCCACTTGGAAAAGGCGTTGCAAAGTAAGGTGTCCATTGGTGATAGTTCTGGGACTAGCAGTTTTGTACGTGGCAGAGGTGGCTATCGTGGTGGTTACCGTGGTGGACGAGGAATAGGAAGGCAATCTTTCAACCGAGGCCAGAATTCTGAATATTTTCAACCATCTGGTCGTAGTCAAAATTTTAGAGGCCGAGGAAGAGGTAGATTTCAACGAGGTGACAAATCTCAATTTCAATGTTATAATTATAATAAATTTGGTCACTTCAGTTATGAGTGTAGAGCACCAAAAGTGGAAGAAAGGAGTCACTCTGCTGCAGTAAAAGAAGATAAAGATGTTGGCACTGCTATGTTCCTCACTTATAAAGGAGACGAGGAGAGCAAGAAGAATGTTTGGTATCTTGACTCAGGGGCCAGCAATCACATGACTGGCCATAAAGATTTATTTACGGAGATAGACGAGACCATCAGCGGAGAAGTTACTTTTGGTGACTTGTCAAAGATTCCGGTCAAAGGAAAAAGTACAATTACGATTGTGTCAAAGAATGATGAGAAAAAAATATATAAATGATGTTTATTATATACCTGCTTTGAAAAATAATATCATCAGTCTTGGCCAACTTGTGGAGAAAGGTTATAATATTAGGATGCGGGATAATTCTCTCATCATCAGAAATCAGGTTCGAGAATTAATTGCAGATATGGAGATGTCAAAGAATCGTTTGTTCACACTTGATATGCAGACGAACGTGCAAAAGTGCTTAAAATCAGTCATTGAAAATGACTCATGGTTATGGCATTTAAGATTTGGTCATCTTGGATTTTCAAGCTTAAAATTATTGTCAAAGACAAAGATGGTGGACGGTTTGCCAGAAATCAACGAACCAGAGAATTTGTGTGATGCATGTGTCAAAGGGAAGCAACATCGACAAAGCTTTCTGGTTGGAAAATCATGGAGAGCCAGGAGGCCATTGGAGATAGTTCACACATATATAGCTGGTCCGTTTAATATTCCATCACTTGGAGGTAATAGGTATTACCTAACTTTTATTGATGATTTTAGCAGGAAAAGTTGGGTGTATACATCAAAGAAATGTCGGAGGCTCTTGATAAATTTAAGGAGTTCAAAGCATTGGCAGAAAAACAAAGTGGTCAGTATTAAAAGACACTCAGATCAGATAGAGGAGGCGAGTATACTTCAAACTTGTTCATAAGTTTCTGTAGAGCTCATGGAATTAATCATCAGTTGACAGCGGCATATACTCCTCAGCAAAATGGCATTGCAGAAAGGAAGAACCACACAATTCTTGACATGGCAAGGAGTATGGTGAAAGCAAAGCACTTGCTAAGAACTTTCTGGGCGGAAGCCGTTCAATGTACAATTTATTTGTTAAATCGCTGTCCAACAAAAACTGTCAGAAACAAAACTCCGATTGAAGCATGGAGTGGTAGCAAACCATCAGTTGAACATCTCAGAATTTTTGGGTGTATTGCTTATGCCCATATTCCTGATCAGAAAAGAAAGAAGCTGGATGACAAAGGCGAAAAGTGTATTTTTACCGGATATGACAAAAGAAGCAACGCATACAGACTCTATAATCCCCTAAAGAAGAATTTAATCATTTCTCGAGATGGTGAGTTTGATGAATCTAATTACTGGAGATGGAGCGAGGATGAAAGAAAAGTTGCTGGTTTATTTTTCAATGGTGATGACGATGACGGCGATAACCAGACATTGAAGATGACGGAGATGATGATCAAACTCCTCTACCAAGTCCAAATCAACAAACTCCTGGATCGACGCCATCCACGGGAGGAAGCAGCAGTTCAGGGGAGCACCATGAAAGATGCAGAGTCTGGATAATATTTATGAAGCAACAAGTCTGGTACAAACATCCTTTGATTATTCTTTATTTTGCTTGATGGATGAATGTGATCCAGTTACATTTGAGGGAGCTTTTGAAGAAAGTAAATGGAACAAAGCCATGGATGAAGAAATTGGCGCAATTAAGAAATATGATACATGGGAGCTCACAGATCTTCCAGAAGGATACAAAGCAATTGGTGTCAAGTAAGGCTATAAAACCAAGACGAATCAAGATGGAGAAGTGGAGAAATACAAGGCGAGGTTGTTGGCTAAAGGCTACAAGCAGAGATATGGCATTGATTATGATGAGGTATTCACTCCAGTTGCAAGAGTTGATACCATAAGACTTCTAATAACAATCGCAACTCAGAATCATTGGAAGATTTATCAAATGGATGTCAAGTCAGCATTTCTAAATGGTTATCTCGAAGAAGAAGTCTACATTGAGCAGCCTCTCGGATATGTTCAGAAAGACAAGGAAGATAAAGTCTATCGGCTGAAGAAAGCATTATACGGGTTGAAGCAAGCTCCGCAAGCATGGAACACAAGGGTTGATGAGTAATTTTTGAGAAATGGTTTCGTAAAGAGTCCATACGAGCATGCTCTCTACACAAAAACAAAATCAGGAGGAGATATTATGATCGTTTTCGTATACGTGGATGACATGATCTTTACTGGAAACAATCCTGGTATGTTTGATGATTTTAAGAAAGTTATGACTAATGAATTTGAGATGACAGATATTGGTCAAATGTCATACTTTCTTGGAGTCAAGGTGAAGCAAAGCAAAGATGGGATTTTTATGTCTCAGAAAAAATATGCGGAGCAAATTTTAAAGAAGTTCAGAATGGAGGAATGCAAGCAAGTGAGCACGCCAGCAGAACCGAGCATTAAGCTCAGAGTTGATTCAACAAGGGAGTCGGTAAATCTGACGTTGTTCAAAATTTTGGTCGGAGGTCTGAGGTACCTAACTTTTACTCGTCCAGATATTATGTATGCAGTTGGATTGGTTAGTAGGTATATGGAGAAACCGAAGCAAGATCACAGCATGGCAGCTAAAAGAATCTTGAGGCACATAAAAGGTACACTTGATCATGGTCTGTTTTACATGCATTCTCAAAATTAAAAATTAGTTGGCTACTCAGACAGTGATTATGGTGGTGACTTGGATGACGGGAAAAGCACATCGGGATACATGGCAACAGCAGCATGCGCATGTCAGGCTATATGGCTAGGCTACATTTTGGGCGAGTTAAATATTGCGAAGGAAGGTCCGGTTAAAATTTATGTGGATAATAAATCCGTTATTTCTCTCATGAAAAATCCAGTGTCACACAGTCGCAGCAAGCACATCGATATTAAATATCATTTTCTTCACGAACAATTGAATGATAAAATCGTGGAGTTAGTGCATTGCAGAACAGAAGAAAATTTAGCAGATATTTTCACGAAGCCTTTGAAGTCGGATGTGTTTTAAAAAATTAAAAATAAGTTGGGAATGCAAAGTCGAGTTTGAGGGGGAGTGTTAGAATTCAAACTCTTCCAGAATCTGCTTTAATGTCTACAACTAGATTATAGATAGGTAGCAGCTAGTCATCCAGAAAATATACCCAGGAAATAAGGTGTGCCACAATATTATGTACAAGGTGGTGCATGGTCAAATACATGTGTTATTAATCAAGAAGATGGAACTCTATAATTTTACATCAAATGTCAAACCCACTAGAAGTTGGAATAATAGAAAATGGATGGTGAACATGTGAAAAAGTAAAACAGTCAAGTTTGAAGCCTAAATAAAAGGAAGGTGGCATGACAAAGTAAAGGTGGCATAAATTGAGTTACATGCATGTAGCTGGCTATATTAATTATGTAATGAGGTATACCATGATGTAACATGGTAAATCTGTAGTCTATAAATAATATGATTTGTTTCATTTGTGAAATTACCAAGAAAATAATATATAGAGTATTAGTTGAGAAAAAGAGCCGAAGCTCTAATGTTGTAAGAGAAAAGCTGCTTTTGGTGAGAAAACGAAAGCTGTAGCTTTAATATTATTAATATATAAACAAGTGTGTGTTATACAGTATTTATATATATTGAGTCTTTGAAAGCGAAAAGAATTTATATAGGTGAAAAGCTTATCACGTTTCTAACAATCCTGTGAGTTTCTCTAGAATTGAAGAACCTAGCTTACTAGAAAATTTGCAAACCATGTCACTAGGGAGCCCTACTAGCCCATGCCAACATATCTTAGCAAAAACTTGTAATTTGGAGGAGCTAGGTCTTTCTGGAAAGTTAACGACAAAGAGTGCGGAGTTAAAATTTTCTGATATAAGCCTTCTGAAGCATGCTATGGATTCACTACGATTTATGAGACAGAGATAAGGATAAAGAAGAAATTGTACTAAATAATATAAATACTGGTTGCAAGATAGATTTGCTACAATTCGAGATGTAGCCTCTCCCACAGTTAACTCCCACAATAATCAACCTCCCAATAATTGTAAACCCTACTTCCTTTTATCCTCCCCACTTTCTCCTAACAAAAGACTATTTTGCCCTTCTTTAAAAATAACTGTTAGTCCCTTAACAATATAGAAAGAATTACAGAAGGGGGGTTGAATGGAATTCTTGAACTTTTTCTTTAAATAAAAATGTTCAACTCGATTATAGATATATTTGTTTTGATTAGCACAATGCGGAATATAAACTTTAATGAATCAAAACAAGAGTAATTAAAAACAAGAGTCTTTAAAAACTTTCTGGTGGATTTAAACAATTCCACCAGATATATATATTTAATATATCGAGAGGACTCTGTGTGCAGAAATGCTCACAGCTGCTTATACAAAATAGAACTACTAAGAACACAGGAAATGCTAAAGATAGTGCTTACAAAGATTTCTCTGTGTTTGTTTCTTAGCTCTCTTAGTTGTTTTTCTATTTGCTACTCTCTTGGTTTATATATTACCAAGATTACAAAGTCAAAAGAACTGAATAAATATAAAATCTAACAGTCTTGATCTTTGCTGCTTTTCGTCCTCTATTACCCAGTTAATGGGCTTCCACAGTGTGTTTGTATCCAACTCGACGACTGTGTATCAGCTTTCACTGTTTAACTTTTGTTTGAATCTTGATATGATCATCCGTCGACTTTCAGATCATCCGTCGATTACTTACTTGATCATCCGTCGACTACTATTTTAAACATCCGTTGAAAGTCATTTGATCATCCGTCGAAGCTTTGTTAAGCATCCGTTGATAGCTATTTTGGCACTTGACTTCATTTCACTTATACAGAATTACAAGACATTACTTATGTACAGTTGATCAACCTATTCTGCATATCTAGTTAAAGTCAACATGACTTATATACTACTACAGATTCTATACAAAGGTGCTTACAACACTGTGCTACAAACTTATTATTACATAAGCTACTCACTCGATGGATAATAAGTTACTCATCCGTCGGGACTAAAACGAGTTGTCCGTCGGGACTATAATTCTTATCCGTCGAGTGCTACATTATTTCACTAAGTAAAATTTACTTAGATGTTTTGTTTAGGTAATCATCAAGTACACAACATATTCACAATAATCTCCCCCAATTTATGTCTACTGGAATTGTAGCCATAAATTAAGAGATACTTGATGATAACAAAACATCCTAAACATATATCTTTAAAGATAAGTAGATAAAACTGAGAGTGCTTCAATTTAAACAGGATATACAAGGTTTGGCTCACAGTCAGTTCAAGATGCTCCTCTAGCCTGAGCAGATTTTTCTAGTTTCTTGAAGGTCTGGATCTTCTTCCAAGCTTTCTGTTGTTTTCTTCAATTTAATTCTGGAGCTGTCTGTGGAATTCTAATTCATCAGATTCTGAGAGATCTAACATTTCTTGCATTTCCAAGAGAGTCTCATTGCTAGAGATACTCAATTGGTCTTCTAATCTGAAGAATCTTCTCACACCCTTGTCATCCATGAATTCTATCAGCCAGTAGGGCCTTAGATGCACTCTTCTCCCTGTGTATGGGATGTTAAGAGTTTTGGGTAGTGCATCTTTGGCTCTAACACTCCTTAGCTCTTCAATCTTCTTCAATACTAATCTTCTTGCAGTTACATTAAACCCAAAGTTTTTCTTGAAGGATGAATAGACTTTGATCAACACAGCTTGGCTTTTTTGAAGTATCCTGTGAAGAGGCCACTAAATCTCTCTTCCTCCTTTGTACTTGAATACCAACCTTTCAGGTAGGTTTCTGTATGCATCAATTGCCCTTACCTCATCCAGCTCCTCCTGATAAAGGTTTAGGTCTGAGAATTCTTTGATGTCACACAAGTACAAGTAGTCTCCCTTGTTGATCTTGAGTTGAGCTTTGACTACTACCTTGGATTTGAGAGGTGACAGCTGCACTTTCTTGACTGCCCTTGATTTTGTCCTTCTTGGCTTGGTGAGAATTGGCAAGTTGAAGTCAGGAATTGGTAATTTATCCCACTCTATTGGCTCATCCTTTGGCACAATAGGCTCTCCATGTATGTTCCTGTAGGGGTCCACCACCCTTATGTCTTCAAATACCACAGAGGGCTTTGATGCTTGAGTTTCAGCTTTAGTGGATTCCATTGGAAATTGATCTTCCAATTCCTTGTTAACAATATCCAACTTTCTTTTTGTTCTTTTAGCCAGTTCTTTCTTTCTTGGAGATTTCTTCTGTTCTTCAATCTTCTTCTTTGATTAAGTAGCTTGAGTTGGTTGAGAGGGAATTTGTTGAGAAGAGTTCACAGCCTGTAGCTTGGTCAAGATAGCAAACTGTTCTTTCTTTTTTTAGACTTCTTTGCATCAAGAGCAACTTGCCTCTTTTCCTGCTTCAATCTGACTTTTTCTTCTTCCTTTGCATGAGCAAATTGTGGATGTCCAGCTACCACACAAATTTCCTTCCCATTTCTGAATATCTTTGCAATTCTCTTTCTTGAGGCTGAATCAGCTGGATCTTTGTAGAGGAGAATAGATCTTGACAGAAGCTTCTTTTCATCAGGCTTAGGTGTCTCATACACAATATCCATAGGGTTCTTCAAAGATGACTTTGGATAGTTTGCCCTCGGTTTAAGAATTATCTCAGCCTTTTTAGTCTTGATGCAGGAAGATTGTCCTTTCTCCAGATAGTTCATGCTCATCTCATTCACATTGATTGGCTTGACATGAGAGTGATGGATGGTTGACTGATCTGGTTCCTTGACTAATTGAAACTTTTTCTATATTTCCTCATCAATCTTTTTCCAGTTGATCAGAGTCAACTCTTCTTTATCAGCATCTTTCAAATTTGTTGCTGCTGCATTTATAAGATCTATACCATCTGCAACTGGTGGTTTGGAGATAGTAATTGAAGGTACAATTACTTTGCTGATTTGAACTAAAATGTTCTCCCCCTCAGTTGGTCCTTTCTCCCCCTTACTTGATTCTCTCTCCCCCTTTTTGTTATCATCAAGTGGAGGAGTTAGGCCTTGTGGTTTAGCCAGTTGCATGAGAAGATTTGTTTGAGTCTGTTGATTTTGAAGAAGTAGAGCCATTGAATTCTCAATAACTTGAACTCTGGTCTCCAGCTTGGCTATCTTCTTGTCAGAATCTGATTCTCTTCTCAACCTTAGTAATAGAGCATGCATGGTACCATATGGCATTATTGAATCCAGCTTCTCAGAGTTGTATGTCTTTAAGTCAGCTATCTCCTTTTTCAATTCATCCACACTGATATTCTGTCTTGAGTGTTGGATCTTCATTAAGTGCAAAGAGTCTAGATGAGCTTTAAGAACAGCCTTGGTACCAGCATCTGAAGCTTCCTGAAGGGCTTGCTGAATAGCTGTTACTTGTTTTACCAAAGACACCTCAAATTGTCCTAGTGTAAATTCCTTTGCCCATGCCCATTCAGGTAAACATAAAGCAGAACTTGGGCCTTCAGCTCCCCCTAAGTTCATGCTACCATTCAAAGAACTAGAGTCATCATCATCAGAATTTACTCCAAATTCTTCAGATGGCTCTCCAGCTTGAGGAGGCATCCTGTTTACAGCAGCTTTATCTCTGTGAAGAGATTCTGTGGTGTGCACTAAGTGCAAAGTCTGCTCTGCCTCCACATTGCCCTGAGCAGCCAATAGTTGATAGGCTGAAACAGGGTGAGTAAAAGTGTCAGCATCCAAGGAAATGTTATCAATTACAGCTTTGTAATGTTGCTGTAATTGTCTTTCCTTTTCAGCATCATCCACAATCATTGACTCACTAGCAATGGCTGGTTCCATCCTTATTTCTCCAGTACCTGCTTTTCTCTCATGTTCTCTCTTTTATTGCATCAGGGTCTCACCCTGGCTCCCCACCCTCACACCCTCACCTTCACCTACTAAGGTGGGACTCCTCTCACTCACTTTTGCCAATCCTGAATGAATGGATTGCTGAGATTCACTCTTTTCCTCTCCTTTTGCCTGGGAGCAACCCAGCCTCTCACTCAATGCACTCTCCTCTCTCAGTCCTAAGAGTGATTGTATTACCACCAAATCTTCTGCACTTGAAATTATTGAAGTTGGAAGTTGTGCAGAGATACTCGACGGATAAGTGATATTCGTCGGGTGAGTGGTAAAGCTATCCGACGGATAACTGCTGTTAAGCTTATCCGTCGGGATACAATCACTACTCGACGAATGAGCAATATCCATCGAGAGAGTGGAAATGAATGAGGTGGGAAGAGAAACTATTGTTGACTCTGTGTTGATTGAAGTTATTTGAGGCACAGACGTCACAATAGAATCATAAAGAATTGGCAAGTGAGCCAACAAATCATCTAAAAGATGATGCTCACTTGCACTGGATTTTGGCTTCCCCAACAGAGTTAAAGAAGGGGAATCAGGAATTGAAGTGTTTATCATGTCCACTTCCAGTGAGTTGGTTGGTGAGTATTGTGTTTCAGTGGCTTCTATAATGAGAGACTCCACATTTATTGGAGCCACATCAATCTGAATTTGAGAAGGTGCAGGGACTGTGTCTTTAGCACCAATTTGCACTAATTGTGTGCCCTGTGCATCCCTAGTTGTTTTGGATTTCTTCTTTCTAGTGTAAGTTTAGTGTGAGCTTGTGTCCCTAACCCTCTTGGCCTGTGCTCTTGGATGAGAGCTTTGTTCAATAGCCACATCCTTTTGGGAGGATGCAGCTAGAAATGAGCTTCTGTCCTTTTTAAGTACTGCAGTTTGTTGGGAAACTGCAGTGTGGCTAGGCTGGGATTCACTCATCTCTTCAACCTTATCCTTGGAGTTTCTTTGATGTTCACCCCTTCCCTCACCTATCTTACCCTCCTTCACACTCCCCTCTTTGGCTTTGGTAGATTTTTCAACTGGTACCTTTTGAGAGATACCAGAGGGGGTTTTCTTTGATTTGGATTTGGGAATTGCAGTTGTTTTGGCAGCTTTGGTAGGCAACTGTTTGGTCATTTTCACAGTTGCCATAGCTATGCCTGAAGTCAAAGAAATAGAAGAGATTGGAATAGTTGAGGGTATGGATAAACTTACCTTACTTACCTGAGGTGTCAGCATTACAGGAAAATAGAACATTGGCACATCCTTGTGATGGTTGGCTCTGTTCAAGTCTGCAATGATTCTTCTCTCTTGAACCCAACAAGCTAATTTGTTGTTTGGGTTCTCAAGTTCAATCTCTTGACAAAGATGGTTAGCCAAAAGCATAAAAAATCTAGCATAGTAAATATTCTTTCCTCTTTTGGCTAAGTCACCTAATTTAAAACCTAACTCATACACAACAAGGTCACTGAAATTATAATATTTGTCTGTAACTAGCATGTTAAGCATGGAAATGTTCACAGAATCAAAATTACTGATTTTTCCAAAAAAGACTTTAGTTACTACATCACACAAGTAACTCCATTCCTTCCTAAGACCTAGTCTTCTAATTTCACTTAGTTTTGCAGTAGGAAGTGCATAATGAATGGAATTAAGCATATTGACAATATCAGTGTCAATGTGTGGTGCAGTTACATTATCATCAGGAATTTTGAAACATGTTTTTATTACATCACTATTGATACAGAAATCATTACCTTTGATGGTCAGAGTGATGGTTTTGTCAGTAGAGTTGTAGATTGTTGTTGTCCACATTTCCTCAACAACTTCACAATAGATTGTGGGTGATTCCAGCATAGCAAAACTTAACTTGCAGTTCTTCACGAAGTCCATTATCTTATGATAGTCTTCAAATTGCTGAATCCCCTTATTGACCAAGGCAGTGAAGTTGTTCTTCTCATAGATGAACCCAGTCTGTGACATGATCTTTACTACGGGTGCCATTGTTAGAGAAGAAAAGCTTGAAGAGAAAGAGGATTTTTGCTTGAGAGAGAATGAAATAACACAGTTGAATTTGAGAATGATAAAAGAAAATGATTAGAATGAAATAGGCTTTTATACTTTGCTCAGACTCAACGGATGAAAATAATAAAGAGAAGTAAATTACCCAATAGAAATTTCCTAAAACGACCGTTTTAAAATAAGCTTTAAAAATTCCACCCATTATCCGTCGTGTAATGCTTATAAACTGTAAGTATACTCGATGGATAATGTTCAGGGAATTAACGGTTCAGATTTAGATACTTCGACGGATGAGGATAAAATGTTATCCGTCGATCTTTAAAATATTCCAGAAAAGTAATTGATTTTTATTTACAATTTGTATATCGACGGATCACTCAACCCGATGGATAATGGTCATCCGTCGAGATACAAATTTTGACTTAGCCAAAATTTCATCGAAGACTAAAAATTAACTAAATTTCTGGCTTCTTTTCAAATTGCAAGAATAATACAGATAAATTCAAGAGTAATTAAGCATACCTAACTCACTTACCAACCTAGAAAAGGTGGATTCATCCAGTGGCTTGGTAAAAATATCTGCAAGTTGCTTCTCACTTGGAACAAAATGTAACTCTACAGTACCATTCATTACATGTTCCCTTATGAAATGGTACTTGATGTCTATATGCTTTGTCCTTGAATGTTGCACTGGATTTTCAGTGATGGCAATTGCACTTGTGTTGTCACAGAAAATAGGAATCCTTTCAACTTGCAAACCATAGTCTAGCAATTGATTTTTCATCCATAAAATATGTGCACAGCAACTGCCAGCAACAATATATTCAGCTTCAGCTGTGGAAGTAGAAACTGAATTTTGCTTTTTACTAAACCAGGACACAAGCTTGTCTCCTAAAAATTGACAGGTTCCTGTTGTGCTTTTTCTATCAATTCTGCAACCTGCATAATCTGCATCTGAATAACCAGTTAGATCAAAACCAGAATCTCTAGGATACCAAATGCCAAGGTTTGGTGTTCCTTTGAGATATCTGAAAATTCTTTCAATAGCTATCAAATGAGACTCTCTAGGATCAGCCTGAAATCTAGCACACAAACATGTAGCAAACATTATATCTGGCCTACTGGCTGTTAAGTACAGAAGTGAGCCAACCATGCCTCTATAACTTGAAATGTCCACAGACTTTTCAGTAGTGTTTAGTTCAAGCTTAGTTGCAGTGGCCATGGGAGTTTTTACAGATGTGCAATCCATTAGATCAAACTTCTTTAAAAGATAAAAAATATATTTAGTTTGACTAATGAATATTCCATCACTAACTTGCTTAACTTGTAAACCAAGAAAGTAAGTTAGTTCTCCCATCATACTCATTTCATACTTGCTTTGCATCAGTTTGGCAAACTTTTTACAAAGTTTCTCATCTGTAGAGCCAAAAATAATATCATCTACATAAATTTGAACAAGTATGTTAGAGCCATTCACATTTCTGAAAAATAAAGTTTTATCTACAGTACCTCTTGTGAAGTGACTTTCCAAAAGGAACTTTGATAAAGTGTCATACTAGGCTCTAGGTGCTTGCTTCAGTCCATAAAGTGCTTTCAGTAGATAATAGACATACTCTGGGAAATTTGGATCTTCAAAGCCAGGAGGTTGACTTACATACACTTCTTCCTCCAAATCTCCATTCAGAAAGGCACTTTTGACATCCATTTGATAGACTTTGAAATTGGCATGGGCTGCATAGGCTAAGAAGATTCTGATGGCTTCAAGTCTTGCAACAGGAGCAAATGTTTCATCAAAATCTATCCCTTCTTGCTGACAATAGCCTTTAGCAACCAATCTTGCTTTGTTCCTTACTACTATGCCATTTTCATCCATCTTGTTTCTGAATACCCATTTGGTGTCTATTGGATTCTTTCCTTTAGGCTTGGGTACCAGCTTCCATACTTTATTCCTTTGAAATTGGTTTAGCTCCTCTTGCATAGCTAAAATCCAATCAGGATCTAATAAGGCTTCTTCTACCTTCTTTGGTTCTTTCTTAGACAGGAAGCTGCTGTATAGACATTCTTCTTGAGTTGCTCTCCTGGTTTGAACTCTGGAAGAAACATCACCAATAATCAGTTCAAAGGGGTGATCTTTTGTCCATTTTCTTGGTTGAGGTAGATTAGCCCTAGATGAAGAGACCTCAATGTTGTCTTGATGTGTGATTGAGTTTTGATTGCTAGAAACTCCCCCCGAGTTTGTGGATCTTTGATTTGAGATTGGGGTGCTTTCTATGGGTGATCTGCCTTGACTTCCTGCTCCTTTTGATAACCTGACGGATGGTGAATTTTGAGTATCGACGGATGAGGCGGGTTGTCTTCCGACGGATAATACAGATTGCCTTCCGACGGATGAAGCATTATGTAACTCGACGGATGTTGAGTTTTGTGCTTCATTTGTAGTAGATTTGTCTGCATTATCCTTAGACACTTTTTCTTGATCACTCTCATCATCACTTTCATCACTGACCATCTCAACATTGTCGAATTTGAGGCTCTCATGGTAATCTCCATCTTTTAGTCCTTCAATCTTTTTATCATCAAACACAACATGTATAGATTCAACAACAATGTTGGTTCTTAGATTGTAGACTCTATATGCTTTACCAACAGCATATCCAACAAAAATTCCTTCATCTGCTTTAGCATCAAACTTCCCATTTTGATCAGTTTGATTTCTCAGAATATAGCATTTACAGCCAAAGACATGAAGAAATTTCAGAGTTAGCTTCTTGTTTTTGAACAATTGATAAGGTGTCTTGCATTTTGCTTGATTAATCAGAGAGATGTTCTGAGTGTAGCATGCAGTGTTGACAGCTTCAGCCCAGAAATATGTTGGTAATTTTGATTCTTCAAGCATTGTCCTTGCAGTTTCAATAAGAGATCTATTCTTTCTTTCCACTACTCCATTCTGTTGTGGAGTCCTTGCTGCTGAAAACTCATGCAAGATCCCATTTTCCTCACAGAATGCTCTCATGACATAGTTCTTGAACTCAGTTCCATTGTCACTCCTGATTCTTCTAACTTTGAAATCAGGATGATTGTTTACTTGCCTTATGTGATTGATGATGATTTCACTAGCTTCATCTTTGGACTTTAGGAAATAGGTCCAAGAGAACTTTGAGAAATCATCTACAATTACTAGGCAAAATCTTTTCTTTGAGATTGACAATACATTGACTGGTCCAAACAAATCCATGTGAAGCAGTTGCAGAGGTTCTTTAATTGCTGAATCAAGTTTCTTCCTAAAAGATGCTTTAATTTGCTTCCCTTTTTGGCAGGCATCACACAGTCCATCCTTTGTAAACTCCACCAGAGGAATGCCTCTAACCAGCTCTTTCTTTACCAGCTCATTCATGGTCTTGAAGTTCAAATGGGATAGCTTCTTCTGCCATAGCCAACTTTCATCTTGACTTGCTTTACTGAGAAAACAAGTTACAGATTCTGCTTTAGTTGAGTTGAAGTCAGCTAGATACACATTTCCTCTTCTCACACCAGTGAGAACCACTTTGTTATTTTGATTATTAATCACGACACAGGTTTCTTTGTTGAAGGTTACTGAGTTGCCTTTATCACAAAACTGGCTGATACTCAACAGATTGTGTTTGAGACCATCCACTAAGGCAACCTCTTCAATGATGACATTGTCCTTTGAAATCAAGCCATATCCCACAGTATAACCTTTGTTGTCATCTCCAAAAGTGATACTTGGGCCAGCTCTCTCTTCAAACTCTGTGAACAGGGTAGAATCACCAGTCATGTGTCTTGAACAACCACTATCCAAGTACCAAAGATTCCTTCTGTTTCCCTGCACACATCAAAATCAAATCAAGTTGATTTTGGTACCCAAGTTTCCTTGGGTCCTGCCTTGTTAGCTTTCTTCTTCTGTTTCTTAGGTCTTAACTCATTTGACTTAGGAATTTCAGATTCTTCCTTAGTCATTTGGGTTGGGCCTTTGAAACCACTAGATGCAACAAAATTATTATGCATGTTATGGCTAACAGGAAATGGCATGCTTGGTGCAAACATGTTATTCCAGTAAGGCATGCTAAATGGCATTTGAGGCATATTGTATGCAGCATAATATGGATTAGGTGCAAATGGCATGTTAGAAAACTGTGCATTCATGTTCTGTGTAGGCATAGCATTAACAGGCATAGGAGGCATGGCATTCATGTTAGAGAATTGAGGCTGAACAGACATGGGAGTAGGCATGGTAGATTTGCAATTATCAGACAAATGATTTACACTACCACATTTGACACAGATTTTTCTAGGAGCATATTTGTCAGGTGTGTAGTTATTATGTTCGTTAATCCCTACTTTACCATTCCTATTGTTTTTCCTTTTAGTCTCTGTTTTTACCTCTATCTTCTCAAGTCTGTCACTCAACTGTTTGACAGTCATGTGACCAACATTAGCCTTCTTCCCTTTCTTGGCTTGACTTGACTCCCCTGAAACAAAGTTCTTGGAAACAGACCCATACTTTTCATTTAGCTTGGTTAATTTGGCTTTGCTAATGGGTTTGCTCACAGCCGACGGATTAGGATTTTTATCATTCGACGGATAACACATTGTGTTATCCGACGGATAGTCCTCGTCATCCGTCGAGACATCTGTCAGCAATCCATCTACCAAAATAGGTTCTAGTTTCTCCTTATTCTTTTTCCAGGCTTCATCACAAAAGGACTCAATTCCTTGAACCTTGGTGATTTGAGCATGAACATCTCTGGATGTTTTCCATGCTTTAATCACCTCCTGTTCACGATCAAGCTGCTTCTTTAAAATTTCTTCCTTTTTCAAGGACTCAGTTAATTCCTCCTTAGCAATTCTACACTCAATTTTTAGTTTCTCAAACTCAACAAACTGAGACTCAAGCACATTATTCCTCTCACTCAAAAACAAGTTGTTTTCTTTGATTTTAGCATTTTCTTTAGTGAGGGACTTAAGTGTAACACGCAAATGATATAATTTTGTAGACATGTCATTTATTGCATCATTACACTCAACTTTAGATAAATGTGCAAGGTTTGTAGTAATTACCTGATTGCTTGAGGAACTTGTCTCTGTTTCATCAGATTTGGCCATAAGGGCTAGATTGACATAGCTGACATCCTCATCTTCATCCAAACCATCAGCTGCCCAGTCATTCTCTTGTGTAATAAAAGCCCTTTCCTTCTGTTTGAGTAGATCAAAGTATTTTTGCTTATAATCCACAGACTCAAATCTCTTCTTACTGGAATCTGACTTTCTACACTCATTTGCAAAATGCCCTGCCAAGCCACATTTGAAACACTTGAATTTTGACTTATCCACCATGTTTCTATTTGGCTTGGAAGCTCTAAAGTTCTTCTTGAACTTGAGCTTGGCAAATCTTCTTGAAAGGAATGCTAGGTGCTCATCAATGTCCTCCATGTCATCTTGACTCAAAGAATCTTCACTTTCTGCAGCTAGCCCTTTACCCTTGCTTTCACAGGCCTTTGAAGTTGATTCCACAGCTTCCATCTTCACTTCCTTCTCCTTTTCCAGTTTAGCCACTAGTGCAATGGATCCTCCTTTCTTCTTTCCTATCTCCATTCTTTCATCCTGCTCTATTTCAAGCTCATAGGTCTTCAGAATGCCATACAGTCTCTCCAAAGTAAACTCCTTATAATCTTGAGAGTTTCTCAATGAGACTGTCATTGGTTTCCATTCCTTTGGAAGAGATCTGAGAAATTTCAGATTGGAGTCTTTAGTCTGATAGACTCTTCCATGCAATTTAAGAGCATTTAGTAGCTTTTGTAATCTACTAAAAATGTCAGTGAGTGACTCACTTTCTTCATTGTGAAAATGCTCATATTGCTGAATCAGGAGCTGCATTTTATTTTCTCTTACTTGCTCAGTACCATCACAGATTATCTGTATTGTGTCCCAAACTTCCTTGGCAGTCTTGCAGTTGATGATGTTATCAAACATATCTGCATCAACACCATTGAACAGAATGTTCATGGCATTTTATCTTTCCTGACTTGTTCAAGATCAGGTTCAGACCATTCATGCCTTGGCTTTGGAACAGATGGTTCATTTCCTGTTGCAGCTCTCATTGGAACATGAGGGCCTCTTTCTAAGCAGTCCACATAGGCCTCATCTTGAGAAAGCATATGAAGATGCATCTTTACCTTCCAATGATGGTAATTATCTTTATCAAGAAAAGGAATCTTGACTCCAACATCTTTCTTGTTCATCTTGCTGTATTGTTTTGATCTTTAAACTCTTTGTAGATTAAGAGTCTGCCCTGATACCAATTGTTAGTCCCTTAACAATATAGCAAGAATTACAGAAGGGGGGTTGAATGGAATTCTTGAACTTTTTCTTGAAATAAAAATGTTTAACTCGATTATAGATATATTTGTTTTGATTAGCACAATGCGGAATATAAACTTTAATGAATCAAAACAAGAGTAATTAAAAACAAGAGTCTTTAAAAACTTTCTGGTGGATTTAAACAATTCCACCAGATATATATATTTAATATATCGAGAGGACTCTGTGTGCAGAAACGCTCACAGCTGCTTATACAAAATAGAACTACTAAGAACACAGGAAATGCTAAAGATAGTGCTTACAAAGATTTCTCTGTGTTTGTTTCTTAGCTCTCTTAGTTGTTTTTCTATTTGCTACTCTCTTGGTTTATATATTACCAAGATTACAAAGTCAAAAGAACTGAATAAATATAAAATCTAACAGTCTTGATCTTTGCTGCTTTTCGTCCTCTATTACCCAGTTAATGGGCTTCCACAGTGTGTTTGTATCCAACTCGACGGCTGTATGTCAGCTTTCACTGTTCAACTGATGTTTGAATCTTGATATGATCATCCGTCGACTTTCAGATCATCCGTCGATGACTTACTTGATCATCCGTCGACTGCTATTTTAAACATCCGTTGAAAGTCATTTGATCATCCGTCGAAGCTTTGTTAAGCATCCGTTGATAGCTATTTTGGCACTTGACTTCATTTCACTTATACAGAATTACAAGACATTGCTTATGTACAGTTAATCAACCTATTCTGCATATCTAGTTAAAGTCAACATGACTTATATACTACTACAGATTCTATACAAAGGTGCATACAACACTGTGCTACAAACTTATTATTACATAAGCTACTCACTCGATGGATAATAAGTTACTCATCCGTCGGGACTAAAACGAGTTATCCGTCGGGACTATAATTCTTATCCGTCGAGTGCTACATTTTTTCACTAAGTAAAATTTACTTAGATGTTTTGTTTAGGTAATCATCAAGTACACAACATATTCACAACAATCTCCCCCAATTTATGTCTACTGGAATTGTAGCCATAAATTAAGAGATACTTGATGATAACAAAACATCCTAAACATATATCTTTAAAGATAAGTAGATAAAACTGAGAGTGCTTCAATTTAAACAGGATATACAAGGTTTGGCTCACAGTCAGTTCAAGATGCTCCTCTAGCCTGAGCAGATTTTTCTAGTTTTTTGAAGGTCTAGATCTTCTTCCAAGCTTTCTGTTGTTTTCTTCAATTTGATTCTGGAGCTGTCTGTGGAATTCTAATTCATCAGATTCTGAGAGATCTAACATTTCTTGCATTTCCAAGAGAGTCTCATTGCTAGAGATACTTAATTGGTCTTCTAATCTGAAGAATCTTCTCACACCCTTGTCATCCATGAATTCCATCAGCCAGTAGGGCCTTAGATGCACTCTTCTCCCTGTGTATGGGATGTTAAGAGTTTTGGGTAGTGCATCTTTGGCTCTAACACTCCTTAGCTCTTCAATCTTCTTCAATACTAATCTTCTTGCAGTTACATTAAACCCAAAGTTTTTCTTGAAGGATGAATAGACTTTGATCAACATAGCTTGGCTTTCTTGAAGTATCCTGTGAAGAGGTCACTGAATCTCAGGAGTGCCTTCCCAGACTAGTGTGACACTTATATTGGGAGGTAGGATTGATGTAGCATTGGATTGACCCACTGCTTTCTTTAATTGAGAAACATGGAATACTGGGTGAATTCTCGAAGTGGGTGGTAGCTGCAGTTTGTATGCCACCTTACCTACATGCTGGATCACATCGAATGGGCCATAATAACGAGGTGCCAGCTTGGCACAAGCTCGCGTGGCTACTGACTATTGCATGTACGGTTGCAGTTTGAGGTAGACGAGGTCTCCTACCTGGAACTCCAATTCTCTACGAGACTTGTCCTCTTGGTTTTTCATATGCTGTTGAGCCCGTAATATTAATACCTTCAACTCATCAATAATAGCATCTCGTTCCTGTAACAGATCTTCAATGGTAGAGAGCCCTGTGCTTCCAGGAATGAATTTGATTAATGGTGGGGGATCTCTACCATACAAGGCCTTAAAGGGAGTGAAACCCGTAGACACATGGTACGAAGTATTACACCAATACTCCGCCCAAGATAACCAATTTGCCCAAGTTCTTGGTTTGCCATTAATAAAGCTCCTCAGATAGTTTTCCACACATTTGTTAACCACCTCTGTTTGACCGTCGGTTTGTGGGTGGTATGCGCTACTGTGATGCAACATTGTACCCTGTAGCCTGAAAATTTCTTTCCAAAAGAGACTGAGAAACACCTTATCACGATCTAATATAATAGTGGTGGGGAAACCATCGAGGCGTACCACTTCCCGAATAAAAATCGAGGCGACTCCTTGAGATGTGAATGGGTGTTTTAAGGGCATAAAGTGTGCATATTTCTTGAGACGGTCGACTACCACCAGTACCGAATCCCAACCTTGCGATTTTGGTAGCCCCTCGACGAAATCCATCGACAACTCATCCCAAACAGTTGACGGTATTGGTGGTGGGTTAAGGAGACCCGCTGGTTTGAGTGCATATGACTTGATTTGTTGGCACACCTTGCATGCCTGCACATATTGGGTCACTGCCTTCCTCATGCCCACCCAGAACCAAGTGGATGCAAGACGCTGATATGACTTGAATTCGCTTGAATGGCCCTCATGGGCGTATCATGATACGTGTGCAATAATTTGGAAATGAGAGAACACCTTGACGGTAATACAATTCTTCCATTAAACCTTAAAATCCCATGCTCCAAGGTGTATCCCTTGGCCACCACTTGTCCTTTTTCCAAATCTGCTTAGAGTTTCTTAATAAAGGGATCTTCTTTGATAATTGCTTGTACCTCCTCCCAAGGTGTGCCCCCAGTAGTGATTAGAGTACTAAGTTCCCCAACAGGCCCAGACTGCCGAGAGAGGGTATCTGCCACACGATTCGAGGCCCCAGACTTGTAATGAATTTCAAAGTCAAAGCCCATTAATTTGCTGACCCACTTCTGGTACTCCGGGCCTACTTCTCGTTGTTCCATAAAAAATTCCAGGCTTTGTTGATCGGTTCTCACAATGAAATATTGCTCGAGCAGGTAGTGTTTCCATTTGAGTATGGCGAGCACAATGGTCATTAGTTGCTTTTCGTATATGGATTTAAGTCGGGCTCTTGTTCCTAGGACCCTGCTATAATATGCAATGGGGTGTCCTTCCTGAAGTAAAACAGCTCCCAACCCAAAACTAGAGGCGTCAGTTTCCACAATAAAAGCCTTGTTGAAGTTAGGCATAGCCAGAATAGGAGCTTGTGCCAAGGATCGATTCAATAGCTCGAATGAAGCTGTAGCATTTTCAGTCCACCCAAAGTGATCCCTTTTCATCTGGTCCGTTAAAGGACGAGCTATTGTTGCATACCCAGCTATAAATTTTCAGTAGTAACCCGCTAACCCTAAAAAAGAACGTAACTGTTTCAAATTTTTGGGTTGTGGCCACTGTAGCATTGTCTCTATCTTACTTTCATCGACTGCAACCCCCTGATCTTAAATCACGTGTCCCAAATATGCTAACTGAGTCTGCCCAAACTCACACTTATCTTTGTTGGCATACAGCTGGTGCTCTTGTAACGTTTGTAACACCGTAGCCAAATGTCACTGGTGTTGTGCTGCATCAAGACTGTAAACCAGAATATCATCAAAAAACACGAGGATAAAATGACGGAAATAAGGCTTGAAGACGGTGTTCATAAGGGCCTGAAAGGTAGCAGGCGTATTCCTTAACCCAAAGGGCATTACTAAGAATTCGTAATGCCGCTCATGTGTTCGGAAAGCCGTTTTCGTTACATCACCTGCCTTTACTCGAATTTGATGGTAACCCAACTGTAGATCTAATTTAGTAAAAAAATTAGCTCCATGAAGCTCATCTAATAGCTCGTCAATCACCGGTATTGGAAACTTGTCAGCCACTGTTAGCTTGTTCAAAGCGTGATAATCCACGCAAAACCTCCACGATCCATTTCTCTTCTTCACTAAAATCACTGGACTGGAGAATGGGCTATTAGATGGTTGGGTAATTCCTGTGTGCAGCAAGTCCCGCACGAAGGCCTCAATTTCATTCTTTTGAGCCTGGGAGTATCGATAAGGCCTCACGCTCACTGGGTCTGTTCCTTCCTTGAGAGTGATACCATGCTCGTGTCCCCTCGAAGGTGGCAATCCCGGAGGCATCTCAAAAATAGACTCATAATTCTGCAGTGTAGTGCTAAGAAAGACAGGGACTTCGTGTTTGCCTTTCTCTTCAGCTCCTAGCTGTTTATTAGCAGACAACTCATTGAGCTCAACCAGAAAACCTTGTCCTTCTTTCTTTAAGGTTTTGTGCATGGCTTTTAGAGATATTAACGAATGCCCCAAATCTGGATCTCCTTGAACTGTCACTTGTTCTCCACCCACAATAAATTTCAATGTTTGGGTCTTCCAATTTGTTATCACCGTACCCAATTTCTCTAACCAAGCTATACCCAAGATCACGTCGGAATTACCCAAATCCAACGGCAGAAAATACTCCACTACAGTTATAGTAGGCAAGTGCACCATTACCCCCTTGCATTCGCCTTCTCCGCCTGCCATTTCCCTATTTCGTAACGACACGCCAAACTTCCCTATTTTAACCACTGATAACCCTTGTTTTTTAACCGCATTGGTGGATATAAAATTGTGGGTTGCCCCAGGATCCACCATTACCACCACATCTTTGCCCAGAACCTCGCCTCGCAACTTAAGAGTTTTTGGATTAGTGATTCCCACAATCGAATTTAAGGAAATTTCAGGTGGGATCTCTTCATCTTCACTCGGTAATACAACCAGACCCTCCTCCCCCAACTTGTCATTTCCCCCTTGCACAGTCTCCCCAACCTCACCCTGCATTAAGATGACACTCAACTCACGTTTCTTACAACGATTACCTGCCGACCACTTTTCCTCACACCTGAAGCATTCCCCTTTTTCCCGTTTTTCCAGTAATTCCTTCTCAGTTAATCTCTGAAACTCCCCCATCAGTTTGGCTACTGGTAAATTACTCATACTCCTTCCAGATGGGCTAGAGGGTGAAGAAGATGACTGGGAATAAACTGACACTGAATGACTACTTGAACTGGGAAACTGCACTGATATTTAGATGAAGTTAAATACCACGTACCTGATTTGAATGGATTTGTGCTCACACCACTCGCTTTACGGTTCCCATTACATCTCAGCTTCTCGTCTACTTTTACAGTCACTTCCATAGTATGGTCCAAATTAATCGGGCCTAACACACGCACTTCTGTTTTAATCTCATCCTTTAAACCGTTGATAAATTGGGCCAGTGCAATCTCTTCCGGAACTCCTGTTAGAGGGGCCATCAATTCAATGAAACGCCTTCTATATTCCACTACATCTGTTTGCTGTTGGTGGTGGAGCCACTGTTCTTGTAAGCTACCCATGGATGATGGTCGGAACTACCACAGCAACATGGACTTCAACTCTGTCCAATTCTGGATGGGACGACGCATGTCTTCCCATTGAAACCATAGTAACGCATCCCCATCTAATGATACCACCGCCGCTTCCAAAGATTCCTCTCTCCCAATCGGTAGAAATAAAAGTAACGCTCTGCTCTCAAAATCCAGCCATCTGGGTTCATTCCATCGAACACCGGTAAATCCAGTTTTTTCACCTTCCAATTTTCTCCCACCGGGTCCCCAAACTGACCCGATCCAAACCGGAATCCACGGCCCGACCCAGTCCCTGACCCGAGACCCGATCCATAACCAAAACCCTCCTATCGACCCGCTCCACTCCCTTCGACACCCTCCCTGACCCATTTAATCCATGGTATGATTGTTGTATTTGCTATTAAGGAACGTGAGCTTCGAGGCCCGATTTGACTGCTCTTGTGTTTTGTGACTCAATCTAACTTAACAAGATGCCTACGTACCTTGCTGATTTCCAAGGATCAAGTTAAAATACGTAGTTCTGATTTGTGTGGTGAGGCCCCTTATATAGATGTTGGGAGTCATTGAATTGGACTTGGTATAGGAGACTTGGTGGTCAAGTCTCTGAATTAGAATGGACTTTGGAGTCCTAGGAAGTAGGAAACTGATTCCTTATCCTATGAGGTTCCTTGGAGGTCAATCCACAAGGATTTATGTCCTTATTGGGACTCTTCTCAATAGCTAATTTTTCCCTTATTAATTAATTACGAAATTAATTAATAATCAGGGTTTTGGGCTTTCATTGTTCCATCAGGCCTGATCTGGTCCATCAGGCCTGATCAATGTGTTAACCTTTTTGGTCTGAATATCATGCATCTTCTTATTAGGCCTTGTAGCCCAAATCATGTGTAATTAATACAACATTAACTACGTAATCAAGATTTATTTATTCCCTATCATTTGCCCCCCAACTTTTGGAAAACAGTGACTAGGTTTCGGAGAAGTTTAGTTCATTCGTTCCCTTACAGGGTATCGTTTTTGCGTAAAGTGTGGAGCGACCTACACATTTACAATGATTGTACGCTAGTGTGAGTGAAAATTTCTGCATTATAAATTTGCTTTGTGTAGTATATGATTTTTCAAAGCAAGAGTTTATTTAATTTCTTTATTTTTGATTTATAAGGAATATTCTAAACTTTGGAAAAAATTTCTTTTAAAAGGTATTTTGTTCACAAATTTTGAAAATGATTTTATAAAGTCTCTAAAAATCCAAGTTATTTTATGGTATAAATTTTATAATTTTTGAACTTGTATTTTTTTTATAAAAATAAAACATTATAAATTTTAGTTGTCATATTTATCAAATTACATGAATATCCTTGCATGCAAACTCTCTTCTATTCAACTAAAGGGCTAAAAAGGACAATTACAACCCCACTAACTCTCATCTTGCTAACCAAATTACTCCTTTGTCCTTGCATGTAAAATGGTCCTAGTATGTGGGAAGGTTAATCTTGTCAATTCTCATTTCCACTCACTTATTTCAATCAATCAAAATCATAAAAACCCAAAGTACAAAGTATTGTGATCATTCACCCCACTCCACACTCCACCCTCACTCTCTCCTCCCTCCCTCCTCCCTCACCTCTCGGTTTTTCCTCCCTCTCGGAAATCACCATAGCCGAGGCCCCCATCCCCTTTCTTTTCTCCATTCTTTCACTCAAACATTCATCTTATATTCAAGTAATCTTGCTCCCTACATGTTGTCTATATATATTTCAAAGAGTTTTGAGTAGAAAGTTTAAGTTTAAGGGTTGCATGTAAAGTTTTAGTGAAACTCAAAATACAATCTTGATTCTTATGGATTTAAGGTTGTTTTTTAGAGGACTACAAGGAATGGATAAATGCCAAGTCTTGAGAAGGAAACTCTTGATGATTTAATGGCCATTTCCATCCATTTCATTCGGCCATGACCATATGGGAGCCGAATGAATGGTCCTTGAAATCATTCTTGTTGTTTTGATCAATTCTTGCATGTTTATGTGATAATGACTTGAATTTTATGGTGAAAATTTGATAAAACTACTTGCATGCTAAGTGATCATCTAGGTATACCTTATGCTAGGCTTGCATGTCAATTTTAAGATGGAATATATGTAGAAAATGTGTTGTTTTGGTTTGAAAAACCCGAAGGCATGCATGCATGTGGATTTCTCTTAGAATGTTGTAAGATTTTGATCATTTGGAAAGATTTTGTTAGTGAGCCTTAATTTCAGTAGGAATAATGTGTTAATATTGATTTATGCTTCTTGTTGCATGGTAATAATTCGTGGTTATCTTTTATAAAAATATATATCTTGTTATTTCAAAAGCATGAAGATTTGTGATTGGTGAAGTGTAGTCTCTTTTGTTTTGCCATAATTGTACCTTAGGTAAGGATGATTTCACCAAGGTTATTTTGAGAATAAGGGAGTTAGTTCAGTAGAATATCATGTATAAGTCTTGGTTTAAGTATTGAGTTGTTGTTAGTTGAGTTGTCAAGTCAAAACCTTGGAAAATGAGAGATAGTTTCTGCAGAAAAATCAGTATAGCACCCTGAGGTTTAGAGTGAGTTTTGACCATGTCATTGGTGTGCACTTTGAGGCCCAAGCTACCAGAAGTTAGTATTGGGAGTATATAAAAGGTTTTAGGAGTTTATTGGAGGTTTGCATGTCATTTGGTTAGGTGCACAAGTAGAATAACAAAATCTGTCCAGCAGGGGACAGTTTTGTTGCAACTTAGAAATAGGGAGATTTGACCATGTCATTGGTGTGTACTTTGAGGCCCAAGCTACCAGAAGTTAGTATTGGGAGTATATAAAAGGTTTTAGGAGTTTATTGGAGGTTTGCATGTCATTTGGTTAGGTGCACAAGTAGAATAACAAAATCTGTCCAGCAGGGGACAGTTTTGTTGCAACTTAGAAATAGGGAGATTTGACCATGTCATGGGTAGGCCCTCATTAGGCCCAATTGGGCCTTAGTTAGAGGGAGTGTAAGAGAAGTTTTTCCAACCATAGTTCATAGGATATGAGTTAAAACCATGTGTCATAAGTTAATTCAAGTCAGGGTATTTTCTGCCCAGAAAAACAGGGGAACCTTGGACTTTTAGCTTAGGCCCAAGAAGGCCCAAGCCAGGCCCTTGAGCCACATCAAGTTTGTGAGATGACCTTAGGTCAGGAGAGTCTTGTGTAAAATTTTTGAAGGAAAACTTGTAGTTTAAGAGTGTCTAATATACTCAAGAAACCATAGTTGTCATTCTGAAATTTGCACCAGTGAGCACTTTCACTTATCACATACTTTTAGAACACTTAGAAGTGAGTATTAGGTCGACCACCATAGTTGTAAGATAGTATAAGGTCAGTAGAGAAAAAGGCACAAGTGAGGGTCAATAGTTTTTGGATAATTTAGGAAAGGCACATCGAGTTAGGAAGCCAAAATATGAAGATCTTGTCTAGTTTAGCGACCAAGTGACTTAAGATGTGAGTCGAGATCATCCAAGCCTAGTGTTGCATTATGGTATATATATGGTGTTATTTGGTGTTAATATATGATATGTGAATATGTGGCTATGTGTGTACTTTTGTAATTAAAAAGTGAATATAAAATTTAGTGCATATAGGCCTAAGTGTCATCCGTGTTTAATTTCGGGTTGTGAATAGGTTAAGTTGGTGAGAATATGTTATAATGAGGATTATTATTATTTATGTAGGATCTCGAGATGAGGGAAAACTTTCCATAAAGGTCGAGTGAAGATCCAGTTGTTGCTCCTACCAGTCAGACCAGACCAGCCTTTCTCAAGGCAAGTGATTCAACTTGACCTTCATATTTACTATAAACAGTTCATATTTATCGATGCAATTATCCTGAGTCATTTTGATATGTTTAAATCAAGCGTATCTCTCGCTTATCTTTGAATTACATAGAGATGCCATGAATCCTCAAGTATGTTTTGCAAGTAGTTCAAAAGTCTTTTCATAATAGTTAAATGCCATGATAAAATAAAGAGTTGTTATATTACTTGACTGATCCTCTTAATTAGCATGCTATTGATTCCTAAGTATTGATATCTCATCCTGATACTTGAATCCATATAGAACCTTACCTTGATACCTGAAAGCCAGATATTTATCAAAGTTGTCCCTAATTGATTGATACCCCTCTTTCTTATCCTAAAGCTTGTCAATTCTGATATATACATACATCCTGAGCTAGAAATCATTACCTTAACACCCATAGTATTTGTGAAGCTTATCTTCTTAATGATCCAACACCTGTACCTTGATGAGAAACCATTGCTTTGAGCCCAGTTTGGCATTACCCCTTCATATTATTCATTAGTCTCACCATATTTTCCTGTCCAAATTCTGACATATGAAAACCTTTTGGTTACCCTAATAGAGTAAAGTTTTGTGAATCATGGCCTTGAGATTTAGCACCATATTTCCCGTATTTCGATTTGATCTATATTCCCTTAATAAAAATGTTTACTGTTAAAAGAGATCTTATTACCATTCGGCATTAGCTTTTGAAATAAATAAAATATGGGTTTTCAGTCCCAAAGGGGGATAAATGTTTTCTTGAATTGTGGATCTGGACTGAGACGCGAGTCCTTTCCACACTTATATTAGGATTAAAAGTTGCCTAGGGATTCCCGTTAATGTTTTAGAACCCAGCGAGGTTCGGGATTACTTTGCGGCTGATCACCGGCTGTAATCCATAGCGTCATAAAATGATTTTGATTAAGACATGATTTTTAAAATTGTTTTGATACAAGCAAAATGATGCCATCTCACATAGTTTTATCTCTCGTTACCTTTGTTTATGTCTTTCCATTGTCATTCTTAAAAGTATATCTTGATTTATGTTTTGTGTCGTACTGTTAGCACTTGTTGAGCATTTGGCTCACCTCTTGTTTTACCCTGATATTTCAGCTAGCAGCTATGGTTAGATTCAAGCAGACTGCCCGTAAGACCTGTGATGCTGATGCTTATGTTCGAGCTCAGGTAGAATAAGTAATAATAGCTGTGTGAGGACTCGGTATTTGTAATCAAATGTAATAGTTGCTAGTGTTGGGCTGTTCCAAACCCTAAACTGTAAGATCTTGGATTTGGTTGTGTATTCTTCATTAAAATGATGTAATAGCTATATTTATTTTGCTATTTAAGTTGGGGGTGTGACATTTATTCTAGGATATTTCCTTAATTTTCTGGCTTAAAATCGATCAGGGGTCATGCAAAATTGATCAGAAATCCTGGTCGAAATCGACCAGGATCCCGATCGATCTTACTGTAATATTTTCACTCTGGTCAATGGCATCTTCGATCAGGATTCATGTAAAAATCGATCAGGATTCCTGATCGATTTCGATCAGGATTACTGATCGATTTCGATCAGGATTCTGATCGAACTAGCTCACAATAAACCACTATAACCGATAGTATCTTCGATCAGGATTCGTGCAAAATCGATCAGGATTCCTGATCGATTTTGATCAGGATTCTGATCGAACTAGCTCACAATACACCACTCTAATCGATGGTATCTTCGATCAGGATTCGTGCAAAATCGATCAGGATTCCTGATCAATTTCGATCAGGATTCTGATCGAACTAGCTCACAATACACCACTCTAAACGATGGTATCTTCGATCAGAATTTTTGCAAAATCGATCAGGAATCCTGATCAATTTCGATCAGGATTCTGATCGAACTAGCTTACAATACACCACTCTAATCGATGGTATCTTCGATCAGGATTCTTCTTCTTGTCGATCAGGACTCTGATCGAACTAAGTGAATTTTTACCCTTTTGATCGAATAAAATATTGATCAGGATTCTTTTCTTTGTCGATCAGGACTCTGATCGAACTAAGTGGCTTTTTACCATTTTGATCGAATAAAATATCGATCAGGATTCCTGCCTTTTATCGATCAGGACTCTGATCGAATCATTTCTTTAAAATTCTGGTTGATCTTTGACCCTTCAGTTTCAATCCGTGCTTCTAGATTATTCCTGACACTTCCCCATAATGGGCTTTTTTTCAAGCTGGGCCTGGCTATATGGGCCTAAAAACGCCTCGTATTCCGAGCTTTTCGCTTATATAAGAGAAGTGAAAAGTGAGAATCCTCACTTCACTCCTTCATTTCTCAAACTTCCTCTCAAAACTCTCTTAAATTTCTCTCTTAAGAAGGCGATTTCCGGTGACCTCAGCCACCGCAGCTCCACCACCTTCAAGTTTTCTGGGTTTCAAGCATTCATCCGAAGAATATCAATGGCGGGTCGTGACTTGGCTCGTTTTGGGAAGATGAACACTTCCAAGAGAGGTACAAACATCCAAATTCAATCTCCGTATACTTCCTTAATTGATATGATAAACTCTAGAGGTGATGAATATCCCTCTTTATCTGAATTAGATTCGTATAACCATGGTAACACTTTTCATAAGTTAGAGGGCAAAATTGAGTCCATGAATACCCTGTATAAATTCCGCCTCATCTTAGAATTACCCCAGCTGCCCTCGGGGATAGGACATATAACTGGGAGGGGGATACCTTTTTTTATTTATCGAGGAGCCCTGACCGTGGGTCTTAGGTTTCCATTTTACGAATTTATCCCTCGTCTGCTTGCAGATGTAAAAATTAACCCTTGTCAACTTCCTCCTAACGCATGGAGGAATATTCTCTGTTTTAAGGTTCTTTATCTTAGAAATAAGTTTTCCCTTTTCGTAGCTGTCTTTATGAAAGTTTTCCAATTTTATAACAATTCTATGGGTGATTAGGCCACACTCTAAATGGAGGGATGAGTTTGTTAGGCTGACTTAGGCCGGGGGTGATTAGGCCACACTCTTCTGTAGGCCCTTTTGCAAAGTGTCATATGGTAGTCCGGGTAGCATCAGGTTAACTGATGAGGAGGAGGTGGCCTATCAAGCCTTAATTTCAGATGATGGGAAAACAGACACTTGGACCCTTTTAGAGGAGTTTTCTTTGAAGAAAGTTGGTCTCTCCCAGGCCAGTGATAAAGGTAAATTTATAACTGCATAGCCATTTTCCTTCCTTTTAATTGCAACGTTATTATCTTCTGAAGTTTAATATTCTTTCTACTTTTTCTTTCAGCTTGTGAGGCCTTTAATAATGTCAACATGCCCAAGGGGGGGAATCTGGCCGCCAGAAGAGGGCCAAGCTAAACAGGGACCCCAGGGGCAAGCCTGATGCTCCCACCTTCCTTAGGCCCCACGTTTCTGTTGTGGAGCTGGGGGATGACGTGGATCCTCCACTTAAGGCACACTCCTTCAGGCCTAACTGGGGCTTTAGGAGAAGTGACACGGTGGTTGGATCCACCAAGCATGCTAAGGACTGGTCGTACCATTCCATCACTCCCCATAACTTCACTAACATCGTTACGGGGATTGACATTGAGACTATCGAGCTTCTGGGTTCTCAGGCCCAAGCTGCGGTAACATTCTACTTTTTCTTTTTAAATCCCAACTTTTTTGCTTTTCAATGAAGCTGTGTTAACTCATGTTTCTTTGTGCAGAGTAACACCTACTTCCAGGCGGCCCTCCATCAGGCTAGGTCTTGGAAGGGTAACTCCGATGAGTTTGAGAAGGAGATGAAGAAATGGGAGGAGAGAGCTAAATCCCTGGAGAAGAAGCTGGACACAAAGAAGGAAGAGCTGGCTAAGGCTCATTCCGAGCTGGTGAAACTTAGGAGTGATAAGGAAACCATCATTGATGATTACATGGATTCTGATAAATTCAAGAATCTCATGAAGATTCACGATGAGGGTCTTTATTCCCTACAGTTTACCCAGGGATGGGATGCGGCCGTGAAGGCGGTTTCTGAGAGGCATCCGGACTTAGTCGACCCTAAGGACTTTATAAGTCCTGAGCAGGCTGAGACGGAGGACAACATAGATGCCCTCTTCAACTCCCCTCAGCCGGATGATCGTATCTTGGATCCTAGCACTACTTCTCCTCCTTCTTCTCCTGTGAGGGATGCTGAGAAAGAAGGTGCCGATAAGGAGCAAGGGAATGAAGGCTCCCGCATAGAGGAGTAATTTTTTTAGTTTGTAATTTTATTCATAGCTTATGCTTGAACTTTATTTGTATCAGAACTTATTACCCTTCGGGGTTAATTTATGCTGCTTTTCTTATTCGCATTTTTCTCCTTTATATTTCCAGTACTTAATATGTTTTTAAACTTGAACTACTTGGACCTTTGAGTTGTGCAATATGCACTCTTTATAATAAAAGAATCCTTGAAGTCTTCTTCTTTCAACGATCAAAGCATGATTTTTGTTAAAATCACACAAGGTATTATCACAACTTAAACATCCAAAGGTTGAAATTGTAACACCCCCAGATCCGGGGTCGGGGATCCGGGTTGTCACGAGTTCCATTTCCCTTAATAACACCCAATCTTAATAAACAATCAACTACTCTGTACGGTGACCCCACAATAAACACACACACCACAAGATATAGTCTCAGAGATGAATATCCAAAAAAATAACACGAGTCATTTTATTCCAAAATTATATGCCATTACACCTTAAAAGGGTTTCTGAATAGATTTACATTTCTTTGCCATTATTACAATTGATAAAGATACATAAGTCTGGTACATCAAAAGTTGAAAGCCTAGCCTATTGGTAGTTCCTACCTCAGCTACAGCGACATCAACGCCTATAGGAAACTGCGAAACGTTTCCTATCCACTCGCGAATTGGGAGCTTGGTCCTGTTCATCTTTTCTATCTGTTGTTGTGTGATGAAAGAAGAAAGCAAGGGTGAGCAACAAGCCCACCAAAATAATATGTATAATGATTAACTATATATAAGCATTCTCATAGTACTCATGAAAGTCTTGGTCAAGAAGAAATGAACCAATCTGATATCTTAACGCGACCAAGTCGCAAAATATTCAGTATATATGTATATATATACTTTTCAAAATCTTGGAAGTCCTCTTCCATGCATAATATACACAGAGTTCCAGTTTATAACTGTATAAAACTATCGTTGCAAGGTGATTTCATATATCTAACCTTGTCTCAATGTTTTTTGTGAAAATCTTTGTCATGCATAAGATGATCATTAACCAGATATAAGTTGAAAAGATGAAGTTACAAGATACTGCAATATACTTATATCTTTTCCGAATACTACTTGAACTACCACCGTTCAAGTTATAATTAGTTTCAAAAGTTCATCACATAGATGAGACTACAAGACAAGATTTGAATAGATTCAATCTTTGAATATCATTATAAATAATGAAGTTACGAGATACTTCATTAAGTCCCGATATATATATCCATATATATATATATATCTCATACATTTCCTGAAAACCTCTGTCATGTAAAGTATGAACAGAGTTTGTAACATCCAATGAATTTTTGGAAAGGAAAAGAATTGTGGCATAAACCCGATATCTTGCTGATCAGGCAAAAATACCAATAAGTAACCTTTTCTACTAGTAGATGGATGAATCCCCCACCGGTCATCACCCTGGCCACATAAGGACCTTGTGCTGGACCGCCACCCGGCCTCTTACACGTTGATGGACTGCCACCCAGCCACTTACACTTTGATAGACCGTACCCCGGCCTGTCGCTTATGCCGACTCAATTAGAGGGACTTACTTCCCGAACATTGGGTAAGTAATCAATTCATTTATCAAAACAGCAACCTCGTTGCGCATGTAAAATACACCACTGAGCCGGATCCCTCAAGTTTTGAGCGAGTATTTAAATCCCCTTCGAAAGGAAGATCTTAACTATAAAAATGAGTTTTGGGATCCGCTCTAACTTTTAAAATCATTTTGAAGACTCGAAAACATTTCTAAGAATGTTTGGAGTACTGCTGATTTATTAAAATAAATCAGTCCCGATATATCAGAAAATATCTGAATATTATTATTTAAATAATATTCTCATAAAGAATAATCTTTACAAAAATAATTGAAGTAGAAGTTTTAAAACTCATACTTGAAATGAATATTAAATAACCAAAGATATACTTATACGAAAGTACGATCTTTATTTGAATAATCGAAAATAAGTTTGATTATCGAAACATTATTCTTTAATAAAATAAAGAATATTCTTTAATAAAATAAGGAGTCATAAGTTCTCGAATGAATATTCAAAATAATATTCATTAAATAAAGTAAGCGGAGTCATAAGTCCTCGAATGAATATTCAAAATAATATTCATTAAATAAAATAAAGTTATCGAATAAACCTTATTCGATCAATAGTTTTAAAAACTATATACATATATATATATATAATATACTCGGGAACATCGCCTCCCGGTTTAGAAAATGTTCACCTTTGTGTCCCCTATACTAAGGGTATACGCAACTACTGCTTATCTCTAGCATAGGTATTATGCAACTAATAAGCATTTGAACCAACAGATATATAAATCAAGAATACGAAACAGGCATGCATATATACCATATCAGCATGCTCCAATATATCGCAAGATTTGCTAATAACAATCATGCACTTATCACAAGATAATGCATATACATATATTTTCATCACAACAATAGTATAACGGGTAGAAAACTTGTCTGAGCGACTAGGGGTTACAATTGGCTTGGGACGAGTCTGGTAACCTATAAACAGCATATAAGTTGGAATTAAACCAAAGTCACTTATAAATCTATACTTTAACCAATTTAGACTCTAACGCTCGCTTTGCGCTTAACGATTCACTTAAGTCGCTCGAGTACCCTTGGCTCCACCATTTTTAATAAATTAACCATTACGAGTTTTAAGGCGATTCTTTCGCGAGTGTCTTACCAACTTCCTATTACACTTTACATAGATGTTTTATAATCCAATTAGTCCTTTAAGGTCTTTAACCTATGTTTCAAAGTAAGGCGAGGGGTAATGGTTCGTTCGCGAAATGTCGTTACTTAAAACGGCCGTTTCTCCTAAACCGTACATCGGAATCAAACGAACCACATGTCAAAATGAAGCTCGTAACATGAACTATCTAATCATGGCATTGGTCAAAACCTAGCAGGGAGTTATCGGGTCCTAATGTTAAGAACAAAACAGCCTAAAGTAAATCGGACATTACGACGGCTATGTTTACGCGATTTCCCAAATTTAAAACATTCCAAATCAACCACCAATCAATCCCAATTCATTCATACAACCAAAATCCATCCCTATCACACTACAACAGCCCCAACACCTCAAGTTCTCCAATTTATGTTTTTCTCAACATGAATTTAAAACTATACTTAAGTCCTTTACTAATCAACAAGATTCAACATTCAATTCACTACCACTCCAACCCAAACTCTAAACCTACAAGCATCATGCTACTCTTTTACCATAACAATCAAAATCATCCTAATATACAAAGTAAAGCTAGGGTTTGGAGATGTTATACCTTCCTTGAAGTGATTGGAATTGCTAGGAAGCCTTAAGAAGCCTTGAGATGTCTTAGGGATGCTTGGATCTTAAAGGAAAAACAAGAAAAATCAAGTTAAAAATCTTGAAATCACTATCCATTATCTTCTTCATTGATTTCTTGGAGAAGATTGTGAATGATTTGGAGGCTTAAACTTATAGGATAGCTATATCTATGTATAAGGAGTACTAGATAATTATCTTACCAATTAAGGAAGCTTGGAACTTGAATTTTGAAATTCTTGCTTTGGAAAAGAAGAAGAAGCCGAGAGCAAGGTGAAGAAAATGAAATAATCTTTGTTTTTTGGGTGAAATGATTGTTGGTTGGTTGTTTTTAGCTTGATTTTGGTTAATTACCCTTTTAACCATGAACTTTGTGTGGTTTTAAATCAACCACACCTCCTTCCCCCCTATGTCATGCTTATGTCACCTTGTGATGTCATCATCCCTTACTTGCCCTCTTCTTATTGGTTGGATGACCTCATCATCCCTAACCTCCTTGATTAACTTCCTAATTGTTTGCCTAATGACTGCTGATCTGTTATATGGTTCGCTTAACTTTCGTTTTCGTTTATCGTTTGAGGGATCATACCCGGGATCTTATTACTTAGGTTCCCTTAACCTTTCTCAATACATTATATTCCTTTTTATGATCCTCTCTTATAATCCTTGAATTTAAATCCTTTTTATTCTGTTACCTTATACTCAATTCTTTCTGTATCTGGTAGATTTCTGGGAAAAATCAAAGTGTTCGGATTCGGATTCTGACGATCTTTACATACACTTATATACCACATAGAGTACTAATAATATCCCAGAAGATCAATAAAAGAACCCCTACATAGTGTGGCATGAAAAGTTTTCTTATTCAGCAAAACACTATTCATAAGGGTTTCAAAAATTTCCAAAAATTGGGGTTATTATAGTCTCCCCTCCTTAAAAGGATTCCGTCCCGGAATCAGAAAATGAATAGGGATACTCTCTTAGCATTGCACTTTCTAATTCTCGAGTAAATTTTCCCACATTGTGGTCCTACCACTAAACTCTGCCTAGTTTGATAACCCTTCTCCTAAGCACTTGCTCTTTTTCACTCTATAACCCTTCCTGGTTGCTCCATATAGGTTACGTCTGGTTGCATGTCTAGGCGCTCATATGCCCCTATTTATCTGGCATCCGAATTACACTTCCTTAATATTGATACGTGAAACACGTTATGACTTGCTACATGTTCGGGGGTAGGGCTAGCTCATATGCTATCCTTCCCAATACGTCTTAATATATCCAAGGGTCCAACAATTCGTGGACTTAAACTTTCCTTTCCTTCCAACCCTCATCAATTCCTTTTTAAGGGAATACTTTTAACAATACAAGGTTCCCTCCTTCATACTCTTTGTCCTTTCATTTGTCAAATCAGCATACTTCTTATGTCCATCTTGAGCTACTCCCAACCGTCCTCTGATTAGATCTATTATATCCTTGGTCCTTTGGACTACTGCGGGTCCGAGCATCTTGCGCTCTACAACTTCATCCTAACATAAGGGAGATCGATATTGTCTTCCCTCAAGGATCTCATAAGGCGACATCTCGATAATGACATGATCTATTATCGTGAGAAAACTTAATCCGCGTTAAGTGATCATTCCAAATTCTTTCAAGTCTATTGCACAGACTCTCATTATAGCTTTTAGCATTAGAGCTTTTGCTTCTCAATATCCATTCTTTTCCAATTCATAATCGCTACTACCTTCCGTTCCTAATATTATACTAGTTATACTTTTGCTCGTTAGCGTTCTATAACCTTTTAATAACCACGTCAACCTTAGTATCACGAATGTGTTTCCATTCCGGATACCATCATAACTTTACTACTCCTTTTTCAGCCGTTTCTATTTTCCAAAGTTTGATCAATCATATAGAAGTAAAGGAATTTGTTGAGAGATCACTATGATCATGAACACTTGTTATATCGCATAGTTAGTATAGAAGGTGGCCAGCCTTTAGTACTTGACAAGCAATTAAATAATAGATGGTATCCTACTAGGCTTCTATCACACAGATAGATAGTCATTCGGCAATACCTCTCCTTCTGGAAGGGTTGTTCTTCTCAGCTTATACAAAATGAAAAGAAGAGAAAAGAACGAATTGAAGAGAATTGTGTATATGAAAAAAATATACTGTCACAAAACATCTGGCTTGGAACCTACCTCTGAACTATAGAGGTTTGTCATAGGAGAACAAAACATATGCGTATATATATCAAGTATTATCGCATCACATTTCACATGCCTAAATATTTTTGCTATTTCGTCCATCATTCTATGGACCCATGCTCTTGCATGAGCTTATACACAATCACCTTTGAAACTCCCTCATCATCGAAAATTGAATCTGGGATTTCATTCTTGACATCACCGTTACTAGAATTCTATGCTTGCACTGCAACCTTCCTCGTATAGTAATACGACTCTCTATTGATAAGAAGGAATAAATATTCAATAGGTAGATAATCTACTTAATTAGTCTATCAATGATAACTTATACACCACCACGACCCGATTAGTGTTACTCAATCTCAACATCCATTCCAATACAACTCTCATGGTTGTAATCGACTCATTACTCGCAGAATCATTGCTGCATTACTATGGTCCACCATTGACCTACTGTCGTAATTCACTTTCCATGAAATCTTAATATCTAACCATACGGAGTCCATACATGCCGTATAGAATTCTCCTAAGGGGGTAACATAATTACCATTCATGATTCATGAAGAACACTCTAGATCCTGATGTACATACTTGACATGAAGCAGATAAAATTGCAGAAGAGTTTCAATCAAAGTAACGATAGCAGGTTAATCCCATTCTTAATCATATACCTTCAATAGAAGACTTAACTCGAAGGTTCGTCTAGTCCTTTTTGAAACATGGTCCTAGCTTATCTCAAGATAGTACCTTCTGAGATAGATAGCCCGCTCATGGCGATTACACGAATTAAACCTTTACCAACTACTATTAC
Organism: Apium graveolens; assembly: GCF_009905375.1. Taxonomy (NCBI): domain Eukaryota; kingdom Viridiplantae; phylum Streptophyta; class Magnoliopsida; order Apiales; family Apiaceae; genus Apium; species Apium graveolens. The sequence continues at coordinate 171,100,441 of NC_133650.1, forward strand.
GGTTGGGTATTGCACAGTCATCAGAAGGAATGTCAATCTTCCAAACCATAATACAACCTTCACAGCTTTAACCATCATCACTGTATTCCTTTGGCACAAGCGCCTATAATTATCCTCTTACCTTTAAAGTGTCGGCCACCTCTTTGGCCCTTCCTGATAGTAATATTTCCTTACAATCAATGTCATTTTAACCACCTTCACTAAATTTTCTACCTCATTTCCAATCACTGCTTGAGTGAAGATGTTTTCCTTAAAATCAGATGAGAAAAAAAAATATCACCATTTTTCCATAAGTTATTGCCTCAGTCTTTAGAGGTTAATCACTGTCACGACTGACTCTCAATCATACTTAGAACATCTTTTATCTTAGGCCCTAATTGCCCTGAACAATTTCGACCTTTACTGGTTCGATCCATACTTTCTCGTGGTTTAACACGTGCCCCACTTGGCATCATTATAATTACGTCATATTTCCTTTATCAACATTTCTATTCTTGAGAAATTTGAATATTACCTTTCTCCTTGTAAAACCTCTAAGGTTATCCTTGAATCGTTCCTCCTGTATTCCCTAGATACAGGGCATATCAAGATACCCTTTATTAATACCAGAATCATTGTCTATATACTTCTGAAAAATTTCTTCCACTGATTCTTAAAGGTTGTTATTACCTTAATCCTTTCCAATTCATACTTTCAAAACTCATTCTATCCCAATTAAGGGTGAAATGCCAGCCTTTATGCATTCCCCTAGGATTTATTTTAAGTTACCGATGTTCTATCCTTAATTCCACCTTTAAAAAGGTACAAGCACTACAAGAAAAATGTCAATAGACATCACACATTAGACATCGGTTGTAGGTGCCACTGATGTTAAAAGATTTAATGACATTACCCCGTGTTTTTCTGATGTCTTTGTTCTTTGAAGCCATCGGTTATTATTAAACTGATGTCTAAACTTCACCTAAAAAAAAAACTTTTCGCGCCTACCTTAATTTTTCCCCCTTAGTCAAAATCTGCCAATATCTGTTCCAAAATTTCCCCCGTTCACCAATTTCTTGTTCCCCCCTTCCTCACCATCTCTCTTCATCTATCTTCACACAATTAAAAAATAAAAACGGCCTCTCTCTCTCTCGAACCCCTTCATTCTCTCTCGAACCCCTCTCTCTCTCCTCGCTCACCATCACGATGAACTCCGTTCACCGTCTCACCATCTCACCATCTCTACTCCGCTTACATCTCTCTCAACTCAACTCATCTCATATTTGTTAATTATCTATGTTAAGTTCTGTACTCTGGTAAGTTATCTTTGTACTCGAATTGAAATGGTCTTCTCGGAAGACCAATTTTATAAATTGAGGGTTTTTGAAATCAAAACCCTAATTTTATAAATTGGGTTTTTATAAATCAAAACCCTAAATGTTTTATTAATTCAATATCTTTTGAAGTTACTAATACTTTTTAATTTGTTGTACACAGGACGTAGTTTGAGTAAAAGATTTAAAGATTTAGGTAATTTGGGTGTTTTTTCTGTAAATTTGTAATTTTGTTTGATTTTTCTTTTTTGATTTTTGTAAATTAGGTTTTCATTTTTGTGCAGGGAGGATATGGAGAAAATTATACTTACATTGATGATGGGTTTCTTGTTAGTTGTCTTTATTGTGATTCCCCGGGTGTTTAAATCTGGTAAGTAGTTTGGTTTTTATTTGAATCTTGTTATATGGTTGTGGAAATTAGGCAAATGCCAATTTATGGATTTGTTTGTTTTTAAGGTTGTAGATGAGAGGAAAGCTGTTCAGTCGAATAATTTTGTCCAGGTACTTGAGTTACTTTCGAGTTACTAAGTTTTTTTAAAGGGTTTTGTTGAATATGAATATGTCGTTTGTTTATATAAGTACTGCTTCCTATAATTATCATTTTATGTAGTCTGTGTCTGACTAGTGGTGCTGGTAAAGTATACTAAAGTCTAATATAGAATACTAAATTGTATTCTTGCATTTTGTTATATCTTCATTCTACAAGATTCCAACAGCATTTTTATATGTTGGAAGATTGGTGTTATACATTTGACCCTGAGTGACAATCATGATTACTTTACTTGAAAGGCCCTGATCTACCAGATAACATGTAGATACTTGACTATCGCACACAACAACATTTTTTAACCGGTTTAACGGTAATTTCAGAGGGATGTTGTTTATTAGGTGTCTTATTTTTGTCTCCTGAAAACAAGTGAAGATGAATGAGCTGATGTTTGATTGAATTTGACAATGTGGACAGTTGTTGATTGATCAGTTTTTTGTTATAATAAAATCATTGGACGGCAATGTAGTTTCTTTGATTGCAGAATTTTAATTGGATTCATGCCCTGCCTCTTTTTGCAGAAAGAATCCAGATTTGTTTGGTGAGCTTGCCAAGGGGCAGAGCCCAAAGGTTAGTATATACATGCCGCCCAAAATATCTTAGTGTGATTACTGCCTCGTAACAAAGTTTTTTTATGGTTACTAAACCATGTCTTGATCCTAATTGTGTATTCTCTATCTACCGTCCTGCAGTTTTTGGTGTTTGCCTGCTCAGACTCTCAAGTTTGCCCATCTCATATCCTCAATTTTCAGCCTGGAGAAGCCTTTATAGTCCGAAACATTGCAAACATGGTCCCTCCATTTGACAAGGTTTGCACGTAAATAGAAGAAGATCTAGTATATGTACTAAACACATGTTTGAAAAATTCAGTATGCTATAGTTAAGTAGTTGAAGGGGAAATCAAAGTGATGAAACTTAACTTACTGCCTAATATAAGGCTAATGAATAATAGGCTGGCTAAAGCTCAAACCTGTGATTATTATAATGTAGGACCAGTTTTGGCTTCTGGCCATGGATAATTTAAGATGTGGTCTTATTTTATGATATTTGGAGTCAGTTGACCCTATATATGGCTAATGATGTAACATTATGTTCAATATTAAAAAAGTTGTCTTCTGGAAATTTTTGATGGCTTCCTAAAATATAGGGTCAAGTTTATTTCACAACTAGATCACTAACATGCATAAACTTCTAGGATCTTGTTCTGTTAGATGGTAGTTGTGAACTATTTAACCTGTATAGATGTACCTTCGTCGGAAAGGAAAGTTTGGTTGTATATTAGATTAACAGATTTTAAGTCAACTTGATCAATGACTTAATTTGATTGGTTATTTGTTTAATTTTTCTATTTCCTTTGCTTTTATTGATAACATTTTAAATTGTCTTCCTCTATTTGTATGCTGCAGACAAAATACTCTGGAGCAGGGGCGACCATCGAATATGTTGTAGTTCACTTAAAGGTAAAAATTAATTTTTTTATCTTGTGGTACCGTACTTTATTCTTTTTCTCCTTGTTTGATGATATTTGAGCAAGGCAAAGATCGATTAGGAGCTTTGAGTTGATAACAAATTATAGACTATTGTGGATGAAGGGGCATGCGGCAAGTTAAGTTAAGAAGTTTTAACACCGTTGCGACACTAGTGCTTAGTAACACTAAATAGATGTTTAAACCCAAGGAAAATTATGTGAAGAGACTTTTAAGTAAGTTGTTATTTGTTTAATATTTGGTTTTGACTTTTCTTGTGCATCTGACTTTTGGCGGTTATTTTGTGTTTGGTTTTGTAGAAGCATGTACACGGGAATAACATTTACGATAAGCCATGAATGTACCTCAACTATTTGTTTTACTTTTGTGCAATTTATTTATTTCCTTGCATTTGTAGGTGTTAAATATTCTAAAAACCTTTTTGGACGTAACAAGATTCTCTCAGTTAAGTCTCGCAAGATTTCTTTCAAGGCTGCAGACAAGATTGTATATTTGATTTCCTTTATCTTTTACATTTTTTATTTTTCCTTACTCTTTTTTTCTTTGCTCTTGTAATTTGTACCCCCCCAAAGCATGACTTGGGGTCTGGATTTGAATGAGAGATTCTAGTGGACAGACAAATTTTAAGCAATAATTTGTGGACAGTACCTGTTGTTAAGTGTCTAAAAGCATGTCCTAAGTTTTAATTGGTTAATGAGATATTGATGCATAATAATTAATAGAAAGCCATTCAGAGACTTATTTTATATATTATTTTCTGGAATAAGCCCTATTCAGTGAAAATTGTAATCATGTGAGGTTGCTTTTACATCCTTCTTGGATTCACGTAGCATAAATATGCAATGTTTTATTGTAGAATTGCTAGCTTGAAACTTTATAGCATACTGGTAAATTGTAGACTACTTAAGCCGGTCACTTAACATTTGTTACCAAATTTACTTCAGGTCCTAAGAAGCATATTAGCAGAATGTTGAAAAGTTTTTCGCGGTGGTACTCTTCCTTCTCCCCAGAAGTATCTGTTCTGTTGAAGTTGCTGCTGAAGGCATCAGATTCTGCAGATTTGGTAGTGGTAAAGAATTCTATTAGCCACTCTGCTAGCAGTTTGCAGACTGGGTTGAATGATTTGAAACCTGTCATTGTTAAATTATTAGACAGAGAACCAGAGTTGCTTGTGAACCTTTTCAGAGGAATTCTTATAATGATTGAGACTTTAGGGACGTTTTTGTTATTATTGAATTCATTTTTGGTTGTTATTTTGGTCTAAGAATAATTTGATTTTTGTATTGTGTAAGTAGTGTAATAACTAAATATACATCACTTTTATTGTGTAAAAATTGATGTCAACCAATAAAATGCAAATCAGTTTTTGTGAGATAAAACTGATATATATGTGAAAATATAGACATCACTTTTAAAGAAGAAAAATTGATGTCAAAAAATTTAATGTACATCGCTTTTAGATAAACAACTGATGTCAAAGACAAACATGTTCAAGTCTAAATTGAACATAGACATCACTTTTTTTGGGATAAAACTGATGTATATATTGGCATACAGACATCACATTTCACTAAAAAAATCGATGTTTAATATCTGATTTTACATCACCCAAATAAAAATATTCGATGTCTATGTGAAAAAAAACATAGCTCATTATATGTTTAATCTGTTGTAATAGGTGTAATTTATTTATTAAATTATTTATTTCTAACATTTTTTGTAAAAAACAATGCATGGACATCAGTTTTTTTGCCAGAAATGATGTCTAAGCCAGTAAAGACATCGGGTTATGGCCGATGTCTAGAATAGACATCACCGACATCAACATCGGTTGATAAATAGCATAGACATCGGCCAAAAACCGATGTCTATGAATATTTTTCTTGTAGTGAAGCATCCTTCCATGGATAAATCAAGTCATATATCCCTGATAAGGGTGTCTTATTCAATCATTTCCACCTCGATAGTATAAGCCTAATTTCACAATAACATCTGTATTCAAAATGAGGTCAATCAATATGGCCTCCAAAAGATAACAACGGTTATCTGCTTTTCTTGCCTAATTTGGTAACGATAACAAGGATGTTCTGGAAGATATTGGTCGTGTTCAACGTGAACTTCTTCTTAATAATTCCTTATTTACTTTTGTTGTTTATCTCAACAGTCACTTTGATGCTGGGATATCTTTCATACCTGGGGTCTCCCTTTCTGGGTATCAAGCCACCGGTCTTACACTTCACATTCTCGAAGGTCACTTCCTTCATCCACTTTTCCTAATTTCTTACTTCCTTGCCTCCTCAGTCTATCCGCGTCTCATTATTTATCCTTTGAACTATCTCAAGGTTTCCTTGAATCCTCCCAACTTAAAGGGGGTACAATATATGTATCTCTTATGCCTTCAACCAGTAATTTAACTCATGGTGAATCACCCTCATCCCGACGATTACATACTTTTCTATTTCTATTGCTACGAGTCTTTAGGGTTTCCTCATACCCAACTTCCTTATTATTCCTCAAACTCTATTGCCTTTTTATTCCTTTCCACTTCAGTTTCTTTTTAATTTCCTTTCTCTTATCATTATTTCATAAACCAACACAACATAAGCATTGATTTCAAATATCCCGTCATTCTGGATTCGTGTCCTCAGAACGAATCTTGACAACTTTTACAGCTTAGATTCATAATTCATCATACTCGTCCACCTTTGTTCTGGCTCTAAAGCTTTTACACTATCTCCATAACCTTGGGAAGTACTTTCCTGAAAACAATTGACTGAACTTAAATCAGTTTATTATAATCTCTTGCTTCGTGCCTTCCTTGGCCTTTCACCAGCGGGTGGCCTCTCTCTTAGAAGGGTAAGTGACAAAACAGTCTTTTGTGATTCGTTAATCATTTAGAATCTCAAATGATTCCTATATTTCCTTTAGCCAGGCTCTTGCCTCGACTGGGTTCGCTTATCCTTGGAACTCCGAGAGCTTAGTGACTTAAAGGTCCTGAAAGATTTCCTACCGCATTGTTTCCTCAAGGTGGTGGTTGGGGATAATAGTCTAAGTTCTCTTTAAACAGGTCCATGAATTGCCGTATAGGAGTACCGTCTCAGGTCTCCTTTCCTTACTCGACTTTCTGTTTCCTTAGTATGAAATGTTTCATCCTTCTCTCATACTTGGGGTTATCTTATACATTAAAATCCTTATTTTCCACTTCATTATGTTATGGGCTCCTCCTTTCTTAATGGCAACCTCCCTGACTATCACATTCGGGGTTTGCCCTAATTCTTATTCCTCGAGCTATGGATTTCGTCTAAGATCCAGTCCTTACGCTCTTAAACATTTGGAACCCAAATTTGGTAGGAATACCTCATTATTCCCTTATCATCTTTCTCGGTATTAATCTTTTCTCCAGTCATTGGCTCTCTGCCTTCATTCATCATTTTTTCTTGGCACAATATGATTTTCTCCAATAATTCGGGTTGTAATGCAATCTCAAATAGCTTTTCGGTACCGGCTCCGGTTACCTTCACTTCTATTTCCATTTTCTCAAAATCTCTTGTTAACTCTCCCAAAGACATTTTCATCTTGAGTCTCTCCTTTTTACTAAGGGCATCAGCCACCACATTGGCTTTCCCCGAATGATAAAGAATCTCCCAATCATAATTCTTGATTAGCTCTAACCGCCTCCTCTAGCGTATGCTGAGCTCTTTCTACGTGAAAATGCACTAGAGCACTTATGGCTTGTGTAAATCTCGCACTTCTCTCCATACAAGTAGTGCTTCCAATCTTTAGGGCAAAACTATTGCCACGATCCCAAGCTCATGGGTGGGGATATCGAACTTTATATTCCCTTATTTATCTTGACGCGTACGCGATTACCTTGCTGTGCTGTATAAGAAGCACCCTAATTCCTTATGCGAAGCGTCATTACAATTCACAAAATCTCCTTTTTCATCCGGCAACGCCAACATAGGGGCCGCCACCAACCTTTGCTTTAGTTGTTAAAAGCTTTTCTCGTATTTCTCTGTCCATTCAAACTTCTCAGTCTTACGAGTAAGCCGCGTTAAAGGGGCTACTAACTTTACAAACTTAAACGAACCTCCGGTAGTGACCGACCAATCCTACCTCTGGTAGTCGCCCTAACCATGGTCATCAATTCCTCAGTGGTCCTTTATTCATTCTTGTCAGGATCCTTCACGACATCCTTCTCAGCAATAATCCCTTCTAGGACAACATCCTCAACCGCTACATCCTCAATATGAACATCATCCGGTCCCGTGTTAGGACGCTCTATCGGATCCACAATCTGATCTCCAATACCTAATAAAATATCATCGCGTTGTTGCTCCACAACCTCAGGGTTCGGAGTCCCGCTACCATATATGATAATGAACTACGCCTCTATCATGATATTTATAAGGGTTCCCCTAAGGGTTTTAACTGTCAATTCTACGTTAGGTAGTCCGACTATGAACTTGGCAAGAGTTCTTATTATCTTAGTGAACTTATTATCTTAACGTCACATGATCTCTGAGGTTTATAACACTTCGCCCTGATACCATTTCTGTAACACCCCCAGATCCGGGGTCGGGGATCCGGGTTGTCACGAGTTCCATTTCCCTTAATAACACCCAATCTTAATAAACAATCAAATACTCTGTACGGTGACCCCACAATAAACACACACACCACAAGTTATAGTCTCAGAGATGAATATCCAAAAAAATAACACGAGTCATTGTATTCCAAAATTATATGCCATTACACCTTAAAAGGGTTTCTGAATAGATTTACATTTCTTTGCCATTATTACAATTGATAAAGATACATAAGTCTGGTACATCAAAAGTTGAAAGCCTAGCCTATTGGTAGTTCCTACCTCAGCTACACCGACATCAACGCCTATAGGAAACTGCGAAACATTTCCTATCCGCTCGCGAATTGGGAGCTTGGTCCTGTTCATCTTTTCTATCTGCTGTTGTGTGATGAAAGAAGAAAGCAAGGGTGAGCAACAAGCCCACCAAAATAATATGTATAATGATTAACTATATATGAGCATTCTCATAGTACTCATGAAAGTCTTGGTCAAGAAGAAATGAACCAAGCTGATATCTTAACGTGACCAAGTCGCAAAATATTCAGTATATATGTATATATATACTTTTCAAAATCTTGGAAGTCCTCTTCCATGCATAATATACACAAAGTTCCAGTTTACAACTGTATAAAACTATCATTGCAAGGTGATTTCATATATCTAACCTTGTCTCAACGTTTTTTATGAAAATCTTTGTCATGCATAAGATGATCATTAACCAGATATAAGTTGCAAAGATGAAGTTACAAGATACTCCAATATACTTATATCTTTTCCGAATACTACTTGAACTACCACCGTTCAAGTTATAATTAGTTTCAAAAGTTCATCACATAGATGAGACTACAAGACAAGATTTGAATAGATTCAATCTTTGAATATCATTATAAATAATGAAGTTACGAGATACTTCATTAAGTCCCGATATATATATCCATATATATATATATATATCTCATACATTTCCTGAAAACCTCTGTCATGTAAAGTATGAACAGAGTTTGTAACATCCAATGAATTTTTGGAAAGGAAAAGAATTGTGGCATAAACCCGATATCTTGCTGATCAGGCAAAGATACCAATAAGTAACCTTTTCTACTAGTAGATGGATGAATCCCCCACCGGTCATCACCCTGGCCACATAAGGACCTTGTGCTGGACCGCCACCCGACCTCTTACACGTTGATAGACTGCCACCCAGCCACTTACACTTTGATAGACCGTACCCCGTCCTGTCGCTTATGCCGACTCAATTAGAGGGACTTACTTCCCGAACGTTGGGTAAGTAATCAATTCATTTATCAAAACAGCAACCTCGTTGCGCATGTAAAATACACCACTGAGCCGGATCCCTCAAGTTTTGAGCGAGTATTTAAATCCCCTTCGAAAGGAAGATCTTAACTATAAAAATGAGTTTTGGGATCCGCTCTAACTTTTAAAATCATTTTGAAGACTCGAAAACATTTCTAAGAATGTTTGGAGTACTGCTGATTTATTAAAATAAATCAGTCCCGATATATCAGAAAATATCTGAATATTATTATTTAAATAATATTCTCATAAAGAATAATCTTTACAAAAATAATTGAAGTAGAAGTTTTAAAACTCATACTTGAAATGAATATTAAATAACCAAAGATATACTTATACGAAAGTACGATCTTTATTTGAATAATCAAAAATAAGTTTGATTATCGAAACATTATTCTTTAATAAAATAAAGAATATTCTTTAATAAAATAAGGAGTCATAAGTTCTCGAATGAATATTCAAAATAATATTCATTAAATAAAGTAAGCGGAGTCATAAGTCCTCGAATGAATATTCAAAATAATATTCATTAAATAAAATAAAGTTATCGAATAAACCTTATTCGATCAATAGTTTTGAAAACTATATATATATATATATAATATACTCGGGAACATCGCCTCCCGGTTTAGAAAATGTTCACCTTTGTGTCCCCTATACTAAGGGTATACGCAACTACTGCTTATCTCTAGCATAGGTATTACGCAACTAATAAGCATTTGAACCAACAGATATATAAATCAAGAATACAAAATAGGCATGCATATATAACATATCAGCATGCTCCAATATATCACAAGATTTTCTAATAACAATCATGCACTTATCACAAGATAATGCATATACATATATTTTCATCACAACAATAGTATAACGGGTAGAAAACTTGCCTGAGCGACTGGGGGTTACAATTGGCTTGGGACGAGTCTGGTAACCTATAAACAACATATAAGTTGGAATTAAACCAAAGTCACTTATAAATCTATACTTTAACCAATTTAGACTCTAACGCTCGCTTTGCGCTTAACGATTCACTTAAGTCGCTCGAGTACCCTCGGCTCCACCATTTTTAATTAATTAACCATTACGAGTTTTAAGGCGATTCTTTCGCGAGTGTCTTACCAACTGCCTATTACACTTTACATAGATGTTTCATACTCCAATTAGTCCTTTAAGGTCTTTAACCTATGTTTCAAAGTAAGGCGAGGGGTAATGGTTCGTTCGCGAAACGCCGTTACTTAAAACGGCCGTTTCTCCTAAACCGTACATCGGAATCAAATGAACCACATATCAAAACGAAGCTCGTAACATGAAATATCTAATCATGGCAATAGTCAAAACCTAGCAGGGAGTTCTCGGGTCCTAATGTTAAGAACAAAACAGCCTAAAGTAAATCGGACATTACGACGGCTATGTTTACGCGATTTCCCAAATTTAAAACATTCCAAATCAACCACCAATCAATCCCAATTCATTCATACAACCAAAATCCATCCCTATCACACTACAACAGCCCCAACACCTCAAGTTCTCCAATTTATGTTATTCTCAACATGAATTTAAAACTATACTTAAGTCCTTTACTAATCAACAAGATTCAACATTCAATTCACTACCACTCCAACCCAAACTCTAAACCTACAAGCATCAAGCTACTCTTTTACCATAACAATCAAAATCATCCTAATATACAAAGTAAAGCTAGGGTTTGGAGATGTTATACCTTCCTTGAAGTGATTGGAATTGCTAGGAAGCCTTAAGAAGCCTTGACATGTCTTAGGGATGCTTGGATCTTAAAGGAAAAACAAGAAAAATCAAGTTAAAAATCTTGAAATCACTATTCATTATCTTCTTCATTGATTTCTTGGAGAAGATTGTGAATGATTTGGAGGCTTAAACTTATAGGATAGCTATATCTATGTATAAGGAGTACTAGATAATTATCTTACCAATTACGGAAGCTTGGAACTCGAATTTTGAAATTCTTGCTTTGGAAAAGAAGAAGAAGCCGAGAGCAAGGTGAAGGAAATGAAATAATCTTTGTTTTTTGGGTGAAATGATTGTTGGTTGGTTGTTTTTAGCTTGATTTTGGTTAATTACCCTTTTAACCATGAACTTTGTGTGGTTTTAAATCAACCACACCTCCTTCCCCCTATGTCATGCTTATATCACCTTGTGATGTCATCATCCCTTACTTGCCCTCTTCTTATTGGTTGGATGACCTCATCATCCCTAACCTCCTTGATTAACTTCCTAATTGTTTGCCTAATGACCGCTGATCTGTTATACGGTTCGCTTAACTTTCGTTTTCGTTTATCGTTTGAGGGATCATACCCGGGATCTTATTACTTAGGTTCCCTTAACCTTTCTCAATACATTATATTCCTTTTTATGATCCTCTCTTATAATCCTTGAATTTAAATCCTTTTTATTCTGTTACCTTATACTCAATTCTTTCTGTATCTGGCAGATTTCTGGGAAAAATCAAAGTGTTCGGATTTGGATTTTGACGATCTTTACATACACTTATATACCACATAGAGTACTAATAATATCCCAGAAGATCAATAAAAGAACCCCTACATAGTGTGGCATGAAAAGTTTTCTTATTCAGCAAAACACTATTCATAAGGGTTTCAAAAATTTCCAAAAATTGGGGTTATTACAGAAATAATTTCAATTTCATTGAAAATATGAAGTCTAGTTTTCCAAATCCTTACATAGCATGGGTTCGACCCTTAACAAATAATGACTTTGATAATGCAAATCCTACTGTAATTAAAATATGAAATCCTACGCAAGCAAAGCTTCAAGGTGCTTTTCGACCTACTTGTCGTTCTGACAAGTGAGAATCGTACTCAACTGATTTACACATTATAAACCTTTAGGTTTTGTGCATGCCAAGTTCTCGGGACTTCAAAACCGTCCATAGTCTCTAACTTGTAGGTTCCCCTTCCTTGAACACTTTTTACCTTGTACGGCCTTTCCCAATGCGGGGCAAGCTTTCCTTTCTGTCCAACGCCAGAGGCTTCCACCTTTCTCAAGACTAAGTCTCCTTGCTTGAAAAACCTTTCATTAACCCTTAGGTTGTAGTAGAATGAAGCTTTTTTCTGATATTCCACTATCTTCGCATGTGCCTCATTTCGCACTTCGTCAATTAGATCCAGGGCTAATCTTTACCCTTCCTCATTCTCCTCATCATTGAAAGCTTGAATTCTGGGAGAGGAATGTGATATCTCCACGGGAACAACTGCTTCTGCCCCATATGCTAACATGAAGGGAGTTGCTCCGGTCGTGACTCTACAGGTAGTCCTATAGGCCCATAGTATTGGGAGTATCTTATCCACCCAATTATTCCTCGATTTCCTGATCCTCTTCTTTAGTCCATCCAGGATTATTCGATTTTCCACTTCCGCTTGCCCATTAGCTTGCGGGTGAGCCATAGAGGTGAATCGTAACTCAATTTTATTTTCTTCACAATATTTCTTAAATTCCTCTTTGTTGAACTGTGTTCCATTGTCAGTGACTAGGATGCGGGGAATTCCATACCGGCACATGATATTCTCCCATAGGAATTGTGCAACCTGCTTAGTTGTGATTTTGGCCAGGGGCTTGGCTTCAATCCACTTAGTAAAATAATCAATGGCTACAATCAAAAACTTCCTTTGTGTCGTGGCCATGGGGAAAGGCCCAAGTATATCCATTCCCCACATAGCAAAGGGGATGGGTGAGCTGATGGAGGTCAGCATCTCGGGGGGTTGTCTAACAACAGGTGCATGCTTCTGACAGTGGCACACTTCTTCACATATTCTTTGGCATCAGCCATCATTTCTAGCCAATAGAAGCCTAAACAGGTTATCTTATGAGCTAATGCTCTGCCCCCCAAGTGTTGTCCACATATGCCTTCATGTACTTCTTCAAGAGCCAAGCGTGCCTCATCGGGCCTGAGACACCTTAAGTAAGGAACCACAAAAGATCTTTTATACAAAATTCCATCTATCAAAGAGTATCTTAGTGCTCGAACAGCCAATTTTCGTGCTTCAGTAGCATCATTTGGCAACCAACCGGTTTGAATGTGAGCCTTAATAGGATCTATCCATGATGTCCCCAGGCCTATAGGAGCTACAAGCTTAACATCTATGCTTCGTGTCTTCAAAACGCGGAAGTATACACTTCCTGAACTTTCTTCTATCTCAGATGAAGCAAACTTTGATAATGCATCTGCCTTAGCATTTTCCTCCCTTAGAATGTGCTCAACATGACATTCATCGAATTGGATCATCACAGCCCTTACTAGGTGGACATACTTAGCCATCGTATCTTTCCTTGCCTCAAACTCTCCCTTTACCTAGGATACGACCAGCTTCGAATCTCCACAAACTTTTAAGTTCTTGACTCTAAGTGTTCCTGCTAGGCCGAGGCCAGCTATAAGAGCTTCATATTCTGCCTCATTATTCGTGGTCGGGAAGTCTAACTTCATGGCATACTCAATCAAGAACCCATCGGGGCTTTGTAAAACCAAACCTACTCCACTTGAGTTTGTTTTTGATGCTCCATCAAAATAGAGAACCCGGTATTCTTTCTCCTTATCATCCTTTTCTTTGTCCCCTTTATCAACTTCCTTGTCTTGAGGTATGGTATCTTCCTGCCCCCCGACTTCTTGATTGGGTATGGTACATTCCACCACGTAGTCAGCTAATGTCTGGGCTTTTATTGCCGTTCGTGGCTTATACTTGATGTCGAATTCTCCCAGCTCTATTTCCCACTTGATCAACCTCCCACTAGCCTTGGGACTATGAACGATATTTCTCAGGGGCTAATTTGTTAGCACCTCAATTTGATGAGCCTGAAAGTAAGGACGTAACTTTCTTGAAGCCATTATCAAGGCTAGAGCAAATTTCTCGATAGTTGAATAATTCAACTCAGCACCATGCAGAATTTTACTGACATAGTATACGGGTTTCTAAATTTTCAGTTCCTCCTTAACCAATACAGCGCTCAAGGCACTCTCTGAAACAACTAAGTACAAGTATAAAACTTCATTCAAAGCTGGCTTGGCCAACAACGGGGCCTGAGCCATATATTCTTTTAATTCCTTGAATGCCTTCTGTTTTTCCTCACTCCATACAAAGTCCTTAATGTTCTTTAGTGACTTGAAGAACGACAAGCACTTGTCTCCTGACTTGGAGATGAATCGTCCCAGCGCAGCAACCCTTCCTGTAAGCTTCTGAACATCTTTGACAGTTTTTGGTGGTTCCATGTGTTGGGTTCCGAAGGCATAAAATGCAGCGGATAAACGTAAATAAAATAAAAAAATTTAAAACCCAAAAACAGGATCCATGTATAATTATGGGCAGATTATGGAGATAACGAATCATACCTTTCAAGAGCTTAACTTTCACGAACTCAACGGAGATCCTAGCTATCACGCTTTGTGTCTAGCTCTCGGAGAAACACCTCTATGGTATCCACACGAGCACCTTCAATAACGTCTCATGAACTTGACTATGGAATGGATGTACTAGCCTCCTTCTTGACGATCTGAATTGCCTCTGCCTCTCTTTGCTGCTAGGGTTTTCTCAAAAACGTACAAGCCTCTTTAACCTATCATTATGTATTTATAATGGCTGATTAAAAAGGCCCATAACAGCAAAGCCCTACCCTAGTAGGTATTGGATTAAATAATAAAAACAAATTTCTATTATTTAATTAATAACTAAGTCATACTTAATTATTATAGGCAAAAACATTCCTTTTAATTCGAATTTATATTATTTCAATTAAGTCTTACTTAATTATAATAAAATTCAAATAATCATCAATTAATTTAAATCCATAATTTAAATTAACTATTCCATTAAGTGCTCTATTTGTGCGACCCTATAGGCTATTATTTAATTGGCAATAATTTTATTCTCTAATAAAATTATAAACAATGAGCGGTATCTAGTAATACATCATTGTTACCCAATTAAACAATAATTAAATCTTGATTAGATAAAACCTTTCATGATTAATGTTTTTCCTGTAATATAATCCCTTTAACCATACATATTATAGATTAAACTCGAGGCATGTATTTAGTCATCCTCTTCAACATTTAATCCGGGTTTACTTGATCCATGAGTAGATTATCAAGATAAATCATTATTTGAGCATGGCCATGCTTTTATAATCTCACTCAATCAAGAGGCCAATAATATCTCTCCTAATTATAGGAGGGTTAAATCCTTTATCTATCATTCATATTTCTCATACGACTCATGATATACCCGATGTCCACTTTTATCATCATCCGATCAAAAGTAACTTTTAATGTAGTCAAAGTATATTAATCCTCGTATAGAAATATAATGATTTCAAGTCAAAGGATCATTAAACCATTATCACTGTGAGTCTTTCTTATGACTTTATTAAACATGAAGAATCTCACTGTGGGTCTGTCCAGTACCATGTACTCTCACATGTACCTATGTATTGACTTTAGTATCCCCATACTTATAACCAATGAGATGTGGTTATCTTGTCAAACAACATACTGATCTATCTATGTATTGTTATTGTCCTATATAATAATACTCGACTAGGGACCTTTAAGAATATGATATATTATATAATCTCAAGTTCAAGTAATGTACTTAAACTATACAATTTGTATCATGATTCTAAGGACATTTATTATGCTAACAAAATATCGCAATAATTAAGGTCATAATAAATACATTTATTGAATGATCAACTGACATAAATATTTAAAAGAATAATGTATTGCCTCTAGGGCACCTACACTAACACCATGTCTAGGATTGCCTTTATTTTATCGGGGTTAGCCTCGATCCCTCTCTTTGAGACCATCAATCCCAAAAAATTTCCAGATCCTACTCCGAAAGCACATTTCGTAGGATTTAACATCATCTTGTGGTACCAAAGGACCTCAAAAGCTTCCCTCAAATGGGTTATATGATCAGTCTTTACTAGACTCTTGACTAACATGTCATCAACATACACTTCCATAGTCTTGCCAATAAGATCCTTAAAAATTTTATTTACCAACCTTTGATAGGTGGCTCCTGAATTCTTAAGACCAAATGCCATAACAAGGTAACAATAAACACCAAAGTCAGAGATGAATGATACCTTTGAAATGTCATCCTTGTGCATCTTGATCTGATTGTATCGACTAAATCCATCCATGAAGCTCAACATCTCATGCCCAGCAATAGCATCTATCAAAGTATCAATCCTTGGTAATGGAAAACAGTCCTTGGGGCATGCCTCATTCAGATTAGTTAAGTCTACAGACATCATCCATTATCCATTGGCCTTTTTCACCATTACAGGGTTTGCTAACCATTCTGGAAATTGTATCTCCTCAATGAAACCACCTCCAAGAGCTTCCCACTTCTTGTTTAATAGCTTCTTGCCTTTCCGGAGCAAAGCTTCTTTTCTTTTGCTTCACTATTTTCCGACTTGGATCCACATTCAGCTTGTGAGTGATCAGTTCCAGATTTATTCCTGGCATATCAGCTGTCGACCAAGCGAACACATCACTATTTTCTTGCAAAAATTTCACCAACATCCCTCTAAGGGGTTCCTCGAGCTTGGCTCCAATAAAAGTCACCTTCTCAGGATCTTCGGGGGCTAAAGGAATTGAAACCAAGTCTTCTGCTGGCTTTCCTCTTTTCTCATCATTCTATCGGTTATCTAGGTCTTCAATAGGAAGAACCTGACCCCCAACTCCGTCTTCCCTCAGAGAGGCCACATAACAACTTCTAGCCATTTTTTGATCTTCTCTCTCTTCTCCAATCCCATCTCGGGTTGGAAACTTCATAACTGAATGATAAGAAGAAGGGACTGCCTTGAAGGCGTGTATCCCTGTTCTTCCCATGATAGCGTTATAAGTCGAACTAGCCTTCACCACCACAAAATCCAACATCCGAGTTGCTTGCCTTGGTTCATGTCCTATGGTTGTTGGCAACTTGATTATTCCTTCTACAGGGCATTCCACTCCCGCGAATCCATATATCGGCATGTCGGTTGGGGATAATTGGGAGTCATTATATCCCATCCTTAAAAAGGTGTCATGGAGCAAAATATCCACTGAAGCACCATTATCCATAAGGACCCTTCTTACCGGGTTGTTCCCTATTATCGGGGTTATGACCAACGGGTCGTCATGGGGAAATTTCACACCCTCCAGATCAAAATCATCAAAAGACATTGTTACTCCTGTCCTGGCCTTCTTCGGGGCTTCCCCAACAATATGCATAACTTCTCGAGCATACGCTTTCCTAGAGTTCTTGGATAACCCAGCATCAGTTGGTCCTCCAAAAATTGTGTTTATCACAGGCCCTCGGGGGCGCGGTCCTCTGAAGATTGTATTTATCACCGGTCCCCTAGGTTGGGGATTTCTCCCCTGATCTTCTTGATCTCTCCTTCGATTATTAAAGTTTTTTCTCACATTGTCGCTTTTATCCCCTCCTCCAGTGTATTTGTTCAATCTTCCTTTTTGAATGAGGAACTCAATTTCATCTTTTAGTTGTCTACACTCATCGGTATCATGACCAACATCTTTGTGAAATCTGCAATACTTGCTCTTATCTAGCTTGGCAGGATCAGCCTTCAAAGGCTTAGGCCAACGTATATCTCGATCTTTCTCGATTTCCATCAAGATCTAGCTCTTAGGGGCATCCAGCTCAGCGTATTCAGTGAACTTTTTCCCAGGTCCTCCCTTCTTGGGGGTTGAATCAGAGTTTTGCTCGGTTCTAGGATACTTGTCCTTAGTGATATATTCCAAGTTAGTTTTCCGCTTCTTGCCTCCACTAGGCTCATTACTCACTATGGTCTTCCTCATGCTCTCTTCCACCTTGATGTACTTCCCGGCTCTATCTTGGAGCTGCAACATGCTTTCAGGGGGGCATTTTGCCAAAGACATCTTGAAGAATTCATCCCTAGTTCCCTGTTACAGTGTGGCACCCTCCAAACCCTGGTCAGAAGTTTGGGGTCCACACACACACTATTTATAACCTGCTTATAACAATAATAAAGATAATAATAATAATAATATGCAGTGACCCTACTTACCAACTATCACGGATCGCAACAGGTTAAAGTATGCACACAAGCCAACAACACTTACTTATATTACAAACCGTTCAAATCCCAACTATCCAACGCAGAACTGAGTATAAAACATTATTACAAACTTTTTACAAACTTAAAATTATTTCAAAAGAAGCCTACTAGCTCAACTCGATCAACCTGAACCCCTAGCTCTCGCGTTGGACTGGGGATCCTCGGTACCAACTGGTTCCTTCTTAACTGGAAAAGAACATAAACAACATTGCACAAATGAGCTAACTAGCTCAGCAAGTCACAATGACAAAACTGAGAATAATGATCATCAGGGAAATATGGATACGATATCAAGTGAACAATGGATTATGATTTATAATTGGATATTATATTTTCATTTTAAAAACCAAGGTTAGGCTGCTGATCAGTCATGCACTAACCCCGAGCAGAGCACACAGCACTGCTCTAACTACTGGATCCAAGGCACACATTGGCCTAACTTGACCATTATATGGTCTGACCACGAATCTGGTCCATAATTTTATAAAAACAATCCAATTCTACCATAATAACAGAATAAGCAGTAATAAACAATAAACAGGATCATTAACAACATTGGACGTTCAATAATGAAAATGGTTTCAATCTGTATAAAGATCCATATGGCATTTCCAAAGCTTGGATGTTAGGTAATGAAGAAATTGGGTAACAAAAGAATCAACATTTCAGGTTTCAAGGATTTAGTCTTTCAAAGCATAAGATACAATGGTTTGAATGTGTAAGCAATCTGGTTCAATGTTTAATATTTAGTTTGTATGTATTTGTGGAGTAGTATCGTATATTTGAGGTTCGTATTTGGGTATACAACAATCAATGGTCTAGAAAGAATCAGGTTTATGGCTCAAGATCAATAACTGGAATCAAGGTTTAGGGTTCAGTGCTTCAAAGCACTTGCAATATAAAACAGGAATATCAATTACTACAATATCTCGAGAAAGTTCAGAACACTTGCCCGGTACTAGCTTACTACACTGCACTTGCTCTCAATCACCACTATCATACTCCTTGACTATCTGTTTCACTTTCCTATGCCTTTCCTCTTCTGCTCATATATTATAAGCATCTATCAATATTTAACTCATACGATTCTATTCGACACATACTTCTATCTACCCTTCGTTTCACCCAAATCCGATTAACGGATTGAAAGATACGCAATAAACAAGTAAATATCGATTATACAGACCGACGGTTAACCAACAAGTCACATATAACACATAGCACGTCACATAATCAATAATATATCATTTATAAATAAATCTCGGGTCATAAATAAGCTTTCTGGTATTTAAAATGCTTTTTAAAACATTTTTCAGAATTAAAATGGGTCATTAGATCAATTTTGGAGTAATAAACAGGGTTCGGTTGGCCAATTCTGGCTTCAAAACAATTTCATAATAATTATCGAGCCTTGAAAATAATTTAAAATAATATTTAAAAGCTCGAAACTATTTTTCAGAATTTTTATATCATTTTTAAATAATTAAATCTAATTAAATAATTAATTAAAATCAATTAATAATTAATTAAATCAATTAATCAATTAATTTCGAATTAATTGACTAATTAATCAATTAAAAATTAACTAAAATTAATTAACTACTTAATTTAGATTTATTTTTGAATTAAATATAATTTTTGAAATTAAAATAATAATTTTTGGAATTTTCAGAAATTAAAATCGAATTTTTATAATTAAAATAAATAGGAAATATGATTTTTGAATATTTTTAAAACAGGAATCCTATTTTTGCAAATTCTGGAAAGTTCAGGGACCTAACTGTTTCTTCCCCAATAATTCAGGTACTAAACTGTAATTTTACAGGGGTTGCCGGAAAAACTTCGGGGATAGCCGGAGAATACATTCCCGGCATCCTCACCCCACCACAAGCTCCAGATATGATCTTCTGGCAACCAGGAATTGATTCATGCAATCAAAACATAACAATCATCCCTGTTCTGGCCGGAAAATGGCCAAGAACATCGCCAGTTTCCGGCGAATATCGGGAATTTTCAAAACACAACTCCCTTCGATTCAGACATTGTAATAACCCCAAAATTTTTAACTTTTTGTAACCCTTATGAATAGTGTTTTTGCTGATTATGCTGAATAAGAAAACTTTTCTACCACACTTGTTGTAACACCCCCAAATCCGGGGTCGGGGATCCGGGTTGTCACGAGTTCCATTTCCTTTAATAACACCCAATCTTAATACACAATCAAGAAAGTCTTGGTTAAGAAGAAATGAACCAAGTTGATATCTTAATGCGATGAAGTCGCAAAATATTCAGTATATATATATATACATATATACTTTTCAAAATATTGGAAGTCCTCTTCCATGCATAATACACACAGAGTTCCAATGTATAACTGTATAAAAATATCGTTTCAAGGTGATTTCATATATCTAACCTTGTCTCAACATTTTTCTGAAAATCTTTGACATGCATAAGATAATCATTTACTAGATATAAGTTTAAAAGATGAAGTTACAAGATACTCCAATATACTTATATCTTTTCCAAATACTACTTGAACTACCACCGTTCAAGTTATAATTAGTTTCAAAAGTTCATCCCATAGATGAGACTACAAGATAATACTTGAATAGATTCAATTTTTGAAATATTATTGAATGAAATGAAGTTACGAGATACTTCATTAAGTCCCGATATATATACTCTCTTACATTTTCTGAAAACCTCTGTCATGTAAAGTATGAACAGAGTTGCAATATCCAATGAATTTGGAAAGAAAAGAAATTTTTGGCATAAACCTGATATCTTGCTGATCAGGCAAAGATACCAATAAGTAACCCTTTCTACTAGTAGATGGATGAATCCCCCACCGGTCATCACCCTGGCCACATAAGGACCTTGTGCTGGACCGCCACCCGACCTCTTACGCGTTGATGGACTGCCACCCAGCCACTTACACTTTGATAGACCGTACCCCGGCCTGTCGCTTATGCCGACTCAATTAGATGGGCTTACTTCCCGAACGTTGGGTAAGTAATCAATTCATTTGTTTTCTCAAAATAGCAACCACGTTGCGAATGTAAAATGCACCACAGAGCTGGATCCCCCAGGTTTTGAGCGAGTATTTAAATCCCCTTTGAAAGGAAGATCTTAAATATAAAAATGAGTTTTGGGATTAACTTTTAAAAATCATTTTGAAGACTCGAAAACACTTTAAAGAGTGTTTGGAGTAATGCTGATTTAATGAAGTAAATCAGTCCCAATATATTTAGAAAATATCTGAATATTATTATTTAAATAATATTCCCATAGAGAATAATCTTATAAAAATAATCGAAGTAGAAGTTTTAAAACTTATACTTGAAATGGACATTAAATAACCAAAGATATATTTATATGAAAGTACTATCTTTATTTGAATAATCAAAAATCAGTTTGATTATCGAAACATTATTCTTTAATAAAATAAAGAATATTATTAAATAATAAGCGGAGTCATAATACCTTGAATGAATATTATAAATAATATTCATTAAATAAAATAAAGGAGTCAATACATCCTCAAATGACTATCCAATTAACAATCATTAAATAATATAAACTGAGTCATAAGCCCTCGAATGAATATTCAAAATAATATTCAATAATAAAATAAAGGAGTCATAAGTCCTCGGATGAATACTCGAAATAATATTCAATAATAAAATAAGGAGTCATAAGTCCTCGAATGAATATTCAAATAATATTCATTAAATAAAATAAAGTTATCGAATAAACCTTATTCGATTAATAGTTTGGAAAACTATAACCATATATATATAAATATATATATATATATATATAAAATCTACTCGGGATCCTCGACTCCCGGTTTTAGAAAATGTTTTCACCTTTGGGTCCCTATACTAAGGGTATATGCAAATTACCGCTATTCTCTAGCATAGGTATTATCAACTGAACCAACAGATATATATGGCAAGAATACGAAACAGGCATGCATATATATACCATATCAGCATGCTTCAATATATCGCACATTTGCAAATTAACCAACATGCATCTATCGCAAGATAATGCATATACAAATATACATCACAACAACAGTATAACGGGTAGAAAACTTGCCTGAGCGACTGGGGGTGATAAAAGTAAGTTGGAATTAAACCAAAGTCACTTGTAATTTTATACTCTAACCAAATTAGACTCTAACGCTCGCTTTGCGCTTACTGATTCTCTTAAGTCACTCGAGTACCCTCGGCTCCACCATTTTTAATAAATTAACCATTACGAGTTTTAAGGCGATTCTTTCGCGAGTGGCTTACCAACTGCCTAACACACTTACCATAATTGTTTCATATATTAATTAACCCTTTTTGGTCTTTAACCTATGTTTCAAAGTAAGGCGAGGGGAAAAGTTTCGTTCGCGAAACGCCGTTACTTGAAACGGTCATTTCTCCTAAACCGTGCATCGGAATCGAACGAACTACATATAAAAACGAAGCTCGTAACATGAGCTATCTAAACATGGCAATGGTCAAAATCTAGCAGGGGGTTCTCGGGTCCTAATGTTATGAACAAAAGCAGTCTAAAGTAAATCGGACATTACGACGGCTATGTTTACGCGATTTCCCAATTTTAAACCATTCAAAAACCATCACAATTCAACCTCAACCCATTCATACAACCAAAGTCCATCCTTATCTCATCATAACAGCCCCAATCAATTCAATATTAACATTTATACTTATGCCTAAGCTTGAATTTAACTATACTTAAGTTCTTTTAACCAAAACAACAAGATTTACCATTCCATTTCACTACCACTCCTACCCAAACTCTAAACCACAAGCATTAAGCTACTATATCACCATAATAATCAAAATCATCTTATTATACATAGGAATCTAGGGTTTGGAGATGATATACCTTCCTTGAAGTGGTGGGAGTAGCTAGGAAGCCTTAAGAAGCTTTGAGAAGTCTTATGGATGCTTGGATCTTAAAGGAAAACAAGAAAAAATTCAAGTTAAAACCTTGAAAACACTATTCATTGTCTTCTTCATTGATTTATTGAAGAAGATTGAGAAAGAATTGAAGGCTTAAACTCATGATATAGCCATAACTATGCATAAGGATGATTAGGGAATTAACTCACCAATTTAGGAAGCTTGGATCTTGGATTTTGAAAATTCTTGCCTTTAAAAAGTGAAAAAGCCGAGAGCAAATGAAGAAATAATGCCTTGGTTTCTTTTTGTTTTGATGAAGAATGAATTATTTTGCTTGGTTGGTTGTAGTTTTGTTTTTGTTTTGGTTAATTACCAATTTAACCTTGATTTTGTGTGGTTCTCATTCAACCACACCTCCTTCCTTCCCATGTCATGCTTGTGTCATGCTATGATGTCATCTTTCCCTCCTTGTCCTCTTCTCATTGGTTGGGTGACCTCATCCCCACTAATCTCTTTGATTAACTTTCTAATTGTTTGCCTAATGACCGCTGATCTGTTATACGGTTCGCTTAACTTTCGTTTTCATTTATCGTTTATAGTTTGAGGGATCATACCTGGGATCTTATTACTTAGGTTCCCTTAACCTTTCTCAATATATCATATTCCTTTTATGATCCTCTCTTATAATCCTTTAATTTAAATCCTTTTTATCCTGTTACCTTATACTCAAATCTTTCCGTATCTAGTGGATTTCCGGGAAAATCAAAGTGTTCGGAATTTGGATTCTGACGATCTTTACATACACTTATATACCATATAGAGTGCCAATAAAATCTCATAATATCCATAAAAGAACCCCTACCTAGTGTGGCATGAAAAGTTTTCTCATTCAGCATAATCTGCAAAATCACTATTCATAAGGGTTTCAAAAATTTCCAAAAATTGGGGTTATTACAGTCTCCCCTCCTTAAAAGGATTCCGTCCCGGAATCATATAGAAAATGAATAAGGATACTCTCTTAGCATTGCACTTTCTAACTCTCGAGTAAATTTTCCCACATTGTGGTCCTTCCATCAAACTCTGAATAGTTTAATAACCCCTCTCCTAAGCACTTGTTCCTTTTCGATCTATAACCCTTTCTGGTTGCTCCCTATAGGTTATGTCTGGTCGCATGCCTATGCGCTCATATGCCCATATTTATCTGGCATCCGAATTACACTTCCTTAACATTGATATGTGGAACATGCTATGAACTTGCTACATGTTCGGGGGTAAGGCTAGCACATATGCTAACCTCCCAATACTTCTTAATATATCCAAGGGTCCAACAATTGGTGGACTTAGCTTTCATTTCTTTCCGAATCTCATTAACCCCTTCCAAGGGAATACCTATAACAACACTAGGTCCCCTACTTCCCATTCCTTTTCCTTTCGTGTCAAATCAACATACTTTTTATGTCTATCTTGGGCTACTACCAGCCGTCCTCTGATTAAATCTATTAAATCCTTGGTCCTTTGGACCACTGCTGGTCCGATCATCTTGCACTCTACAACTTCATCCTAACATAAGGGAGATCGACATTGTCTTCCCTCAAGGATCTCATAAGACGACATCTCGATACCTGACATACGATCTATTGTCGTAAGAAAACTCAATCCGTGTTAAGTGATCATTCCAATTTCTTTCAAGTCTATTGCACAGACTCTCATTATAGCTTCTAGCGTTATAGCTTTTGCTTCTCAATACTCATTCTTTTCTAATTCGTAAGCGTTACTATCATCCGTACATAATACTATGCTGGTTACACTTTTGCTCATTAGCATTCTATAACCTTTTAATAACCTCGTCAACCTTAGTATCACGAATGTGTTTCCATTCCGAATACCACCACAACTTTATTACTCCTTTTTCAGCTGTTTCTATTTCCCAAAGTTTGATCAATCATATAGAAGTAAAGGAATTTGTTGAGAGATCACTATGATCATGAACACTTGTTATATCGCATAGTTAGTACAGAAGGTGGCCAGCCTTTAGTACTTGTCAAGCAATTAAACAATAGCTGGTATCCTACTCGGCTTCTATCACACAGATAGATAGTCATTCGGCAATACATCCCCTTCTGGAAGGGTTGTTCTTCTCAGCTTATACAAAATGAAAAGAAGAGAAAAGAACGAATTGAAGAGAATTGTATATATGAAAAAAAAAATATACTGCCACAAAATATCTGGCTTGGAACCTACCTCTGAACTATAGAGGTTTGTCATAGAAGAATAAAACATATATGTATTTATATCAACATCAAGTATTATAGCATCGTATTTCACATGCCTAAATATTTTTGCTATTCCTTCCATCATTCTATGGACCCATGCTCTTCCTCGAGCTTATACACAATCACCTTTGAAACTCCCTCGATATCGAAAATCGAATCTGGGATCTCATTCTAGACATCATCGTTACTAGAATTCTATGTTTGCACCGCAACCTTCCTCATATAGTAATATGACTCTCTTTTCATAAGAAGGAATAAATATTCAATAGGTAGATACTCTACTTAATTAGTCTATCAATGATAACTTATACATTACCACGACCCGATTAGTGGTACTCAATCTCAACATCCATTCCAATATAACTCTCACGGTTGTAATCAGCTCATTACTCGCAGAATCATTGCTGCATTACTATGGTCCACCACTGACCTACTGTCGTCATTCACTTTCCATAAAATCTTAATATCTAACCATACGGAGTCCATACATGTCATATAGAATACTTCTAAGGAGTTCACATAATCACCAATCATAATTCATGAAGAACACTCCAAACTCTGACGTACTTTCATGACATGAAGCAGATAAAATTACAGAAGAGTTTCAGTCAAAGCAACGATAGCAGGTGAATACCATTCTTAATCGTATGCCTTAAATAGAAGACTTAACTCAAAGGTTCATCTAGTCCTTTTTGGAAACATGGTCCTGGCTTATCTCAAGATAGTATCTTCTGAGATAGATAGCCCGCTCATGGCGATTACACGAATTAAACCTTTACCAAACTACTATTACGGTTGGGTATTGCACAGTCATCAGAAGGAATGTCAATCTTTCCAACCATAATACAACCTTTACGGCTTCAACCATTATCACTGTATTCCTCTGGCACGAGCGCCTGTAATTATCCTCTTACACTTAAAGTGTCGGCCACCTCTTTGGCCTTTCCTGATAGTAAAATTTCCTTACAGTCAATGTCATTTTAACCACCTCCAAATAAATTTTCTACCTCATTTCAATCACTGCTTATGTGAAAATGCTTTTCTTTAATATCTGATGAGTAAATAAAAAAAATCACCATTTTTCCATAAGTTATTGCCTCAATCTTTAGAGGTTAATCACTGTCACGACTGACTCTCAATCATACTTAGAACATCTTTTATCTTAAGTCCTAATTACCCTGAACAATTTCGACCATTACTGGTTCGATCCATACTTTCTCGCGGTTTAACACGTGCCCCACTTGGCATCATTATAATTACGTCATATTCCCTTTATCAACATTTCTATTCTTGAGAATTTTGAATATTACCTTTCTCCTTGTAAAACCTCTAAGGTTATCCTTGAATCGTTCCTCCTGTATTCCCTAGATACAGGGCATATCAAAATACCATTTATTTATACCAGAATCATTGTCTATATACTTCTGAAAAAAAATTCTCCACTGATTCTTAAAGGTTGTTATTACCTTAATCCTTTCCAATTCATACTGTCAAAACTCATACTATCCCTATTAAGGGTGAAATGCCAACCTTTATGCATTCCCCTAAGATTCGTTTTAAGTTACCGATGTTCTATCCTTAATTCCACCTTTAAAAAGGTACATGCATCCTTCCATGGATAAATCAAGTCATATATCCCTGATAAGGGTGTCTTATTCAATCATTCCCACCTCGATAGTATATGCCTAATTTCACAATAACATCTGTATTCAAAATGAGGTCAATCAATATGGCCTCCAAAAGATAACAACGGTTATCCGCTTTTCTTTCCTGATTTGGTAATGATCACATGGATGTTCTGGAAGATATTGGTCGTGTTCAACGTGAACTTCTTCTTAATAAATCCTTATTTACTTTTGTTATTTATCTCAACAGTCATCTCAATGTTGGGATATCTTTCATACCTGGCATCTCCCTTTCTGGGTATCATGCCCCTGGTCTTACACTTCACATTCTTGAAGGTCACTTCCTTCATCCCATTTTCCTAATATCTTGTTATCCTGTCTCCTCAGTCCATCCATGCTTTCTTATTAGCCCATCGATCTATCTCGAAGTCTTCTAATACTCCCAACTTAAAGGGGATACAATATACATATCATTTATGCCTTAAACCATCAACTTTAACTCATGGTGAATCAGCCTCATCCTGACGATTACATACTTTTCTATTTCTATTGCTACGAGTCTTTAGGGTTTCCTCATACCCAACTCCCTTATCATTCCTCAAACTCTATTGCCTTTATATTCCTCTCCACTTCAGTTTCTTTTTATTTTCCTTTCTCTTATCATTATTTCATGAACCCACTAATCATTGACTTCAAACATCACATCGTTCTGGGATTCTTGTCATCCGAACGAATCTTGACAATTTTTACAACTTAGCTTCATATTTCATCATACTCGTCCGCCTTTGTTCTGGCTCTAAAGATTTTACACTATCTCCATAACCTTGGGAATTACTTTCCCGAAAACAATTGACTAACTTAAATCAGTTTATTATAATCTCTTGCTCCGTGCCTTCCTTGGCCTTTCACCAGCGGGTGGTCTCTCTCTTGGGAGGGTAAGTGACAAAAATAGTCTTTTGTGATTCGTCAATCATTCAGAATCTCAAATGATTCCTCTATTTCCTTTAGCCAGGCTCTTGCCTCGACTAGGTCAACCTGTTCCTTGGAACTCTGAGAGCTTAGCGACTTAAAGGTCATGAAAGAATTTCCTACCGCATTGTTTCCTCAAGGTGGTGGTTGGGGATAATAGTCTAAGTTCTGTCTAGACAGGTCCATAAATTGTCGTATAGGAGTACCGTCTCGGGTCTCCTTTCCTTACTCGACTTTCTGTTTCCTTAGTATGAAATGTTTCATCCTTCTCCCATACTTGGGGTTATCTTATACGTTAAAATCCTCATTTTCCACTTCGTTATGTTATGGGTTCCTTCTATCTTGATGGCAACCTCCCTGACTATCACATTCAGGGTTTGCCCTAAATCTTATTCCTCAAACTATGGCTCTCATCTAAGTTCTCATCCTTAAGCTCTTGAACTTTTGGAACCCAATTTCTGTAGGAACACCTCACTATCCCCTTATCATCTTTCTCGGTATGGATCTCTTCTCCAGTCATTGACTCTCTGCCTTCATTCATCACTTTTTCTGGCACAATATGTTCTTTTCCAAAAATTTGGTCTGTATTGCAATCTCAAACAGCTTTTCGGTACCGGCTCCGGTTACCTTCACTTCTATTTCCATTTTCTCAAAATCTCTTATAAACTCTCCCAAAGACATTATTATCTTGAGTCTCTCCTTTTTACTAAGGGCATCAGCCACCACATTGGCTTTCCCTGAATGATAAAGAATCTCCCAATCATAATTCTTGATTAGCTCTAACCACCTCATTTGGCGCATGTTGAGCTCTTTCTACGTGAAAATGTACTAGAGCTCCTATAGTTTATGTAAATCCCGCACTTCTCTCCATATAAGTAGTGCCTCCAATCTTTAGGGTAAAACTATTGCCACGAGCCTAAGCTCATGGGTGGGGATATCGAATTTTATATTCCCTTAATTGTCTTGACGCGTACGCGATTACCTTACCGTGCTGCATAAGCACGCACCCTAAGCCCTTGTGTGAAGCGTCACTATACTTCACAAAATCTCCTTTTCCATCCGGCAACGCCAGCATAGGGGCTGTCACCAACCTTTGCTTCGGTTCTTAAAAGTTGTTCTCGCATTTCTCTGTCCATTCGAACTTCTCAGTCTTACGAGTAAGCCGCGTTAAAGGGGGCTACTATATTTACAAACTTGAACGAAGCTCCGGTAGTGATCGACCAATCCTACCTCTGGTAGTTTCCCTAACCATGGTCATCAATTCCTCAGTGGTCCTTTATTCATTCTTGTCAGGATCCTTCACGGGATCCTCCTCAGCAACAATCCCTTCTAGGACAACATCCTCAACCGTTACATCCTCAATATCAACATCATTCGGTCCTGCGTTAGGACGCTCTATCGGATCCACAATCCGATCTCCAATTAGTAATAAAACATCATCGCGTTGTTACTCCTCAACCTCAGGGTTCGGAGTCCCGCTACCATATACGATCACGAACTACGCTTCTATCACGATATTTATAAGGGTTCCCATAAGGGTTTTAACTGTCAGTACTACGTTAGGTAGCCCGACTATGAACTTGGAAAGAGTTCTTATTATCTTAGTTATTATCTTAACGTCACATCATCTCTGAGGTTTATAACGCTTAGCTCTGATACCATTTCTGTAACACCCCCAAATCCGGGGTCGGGGATCCGGGTTGTCACGAGTTCCATTTCCCTTAATAACACCCAATCTTAATACACAATCAACTACTCTGAACTGTGACCCCACAATAAACACACACACCACAAGTTATAGTCTCAGAGATGAATATCCAAAAATAATCACAAGTCGTTTTATTCCACAATTATATGTCAATACACCTTAAAAAGGTTTCTGAATAAATTTACATTTTTTTGCCATTATTACAATTCATAAATATACATAATCTGGTACATCAAAAGTTGAAAGCCTAGCCTATTGGTAATTTCTACCTCAGCTAAAGCGGCCTCAACGCTTCCCGAAAGCTGCAGAACGTTTCCTATCCGCTTGCGAATTGGGAGCTTGGTCCTGTTCATCTTATCTATCTGATGTTGTGATGAAAGAAGAAAGCAAGGGTGAGCAACAAACCCACCGAAATAATATGTATAATAATTTACAATATATGAGCATTCTCATAGTACTCAAGAAAGTCTTGGTTAAGAAGAAATGAACCAAGTTGACATCTTAATGCGATGAAGTCGCAAAATATTCAGTATATATATATACATATATACTTTTCAAAATATTGGAAGTCCTCTTCCATGCATAATACACACAGAGTTCTAGTGTATAACTGTATAAAAATATCGTTGCAAGGTGATTTCATATATCTAACCTTGTCTCAACATTTTTCTGAAAATCTTTGACATGCATAAGATAATCATTTACTAGATATAAGTTTAAAAGATGAAGTTACAAGATACTCCAATATACTTATATCTTTTCCAAATACTACTTGAACTACCACCGTTCAAGTTATAATTAGTTTCAAAAGTTCATCCCATAGATGAGACTACAAGATAATACTTGAATAGATTTAATCTTTGAAATATTATTGAATGAAATGAAGTTACGAGATACTTCATTAAGTCCCGATATATATATATCTATATATATCTCTCATACATTTCCTGAAAACCTCTGTCATGTAAAGTATGAACAGAGTTGCAATATCCAATGAATTTGGAAAGAAAAGAAATTTTTGGCATAAACCTGATATCTTGCTGATCAGGCAAAGATACCAATAAGTAACCTTTTCTACTAGTAGATGGATGAATCCCCCACCGGTCATCACCCTGGCCACATAAGGACCTTGTGCTGGACCGCCACCCGGCCTCTTACGCGTTGATGGACTGCCACCCAGCCACTTACACTTTGATAGACCGTACCCCGGCCTGTCGCTTATGCCGACTCAATTAGATGGGCTTACTTCCCGAACGCTGGGTAAGTAATCAATTCATTTGTTTTCTCAAAACAGCAACCACGTTGCGAATGTAAAATGCACCACAGAGCTGGATCCCCCAGGTTTTGAGCGAGTATTTAAATACCCTTTGAAAGGAAGATCTTAAATATAAAAATGAGTTTTGGGATCCGCTCTAACTTTTAAAAATCATTTTGAAGACTCGAAAACACTTTAAAGAGTGTTTGGAGTAATGCTGATTTAATGAAGTAAATCAGTCCCAATATATTTAGAAAATATCTGAATATTATTATTTAAATAATATTCCCATAGAGAATAATCTTATAAAAATAATCGAAGTAGAAGTTTTAAAACTTATACTTGAAATGGACATTAAATAACCAAAGATATATTTATATGAAAGTACTATCTTTATTTGAATAATCGAAAATAAGTTTGATTATCAAAACATTATTCTTTAATAAAATAAAGAATATTATTAAATAATAAGCGGAGTCATAATACCTTGAATGAATATTATAAATAATATTCATTAAATAAAATAAAGGAGTCAATACATCCTCAAATGACTATCCAATTAACAATCATTAAATAATATAAACTGAGTCATAAGCCCTCGAATGAATATTCAAAATAATATTCAATAATAAAATAAAGGAGTCATAAGTCCTCGGATGAATACACGAAATAATATTCAATAATAAAATAAGGAGTCATAAGTCCTCGAATGAATATTCAAATAATATTCATTAAATAAAATAAAGTTATCGAATAAACCTTATTCGATTAATAGTTTGGAAAACTAAAACCATATATATATAAATATATATATATATATATAAAATCTACTCGGGATCCTCGACTCCCGATTTTAGAAAATATTTTCACCTTTGGGTCCCTATACTAAGGGTATATGCAAATTACCGCTATTCTCTAGCATAGGTATTATCAACTGAACCAACAGATATATATGGCAAGAATACGAAACAGGCATGCATATATATATATACCATATCAGCATGCTTCAATATATCGCACATTTGCTAATTAACCAACATGCATCTATCGCAAGATAATGCATATACAAATATACATCACAACAACAGTATAACGGGTAGAAAACTTGCCTGACCGACTGGGGGTGATAAAAGGCTCGGGACGAGTCTGGTAACCTATAAACAACAAGTAAGTTGGAATTAAACCAAAGTCACTTGTAATTCTATACTCTAACCAAATTAGACTCTAACGCTCGCTTTGCGCTTACTGATTCTCTTAAGTCACTCGAGTACCCTCGGCTCCACCATTTTTAATAAATTAACCATTACGAGTTTTAAGGAGATTCTTTCGCGAGTGGCTTACCAACTGCCTAACACACTTACCATAATTGTTTCATACATTAATTAACCCTTTTTGGTCTTTAACTTATGTTTCAAAGTAAGGCGAGGGGAAAAGTTTCGTTCGTGAAACGCCGTTACTTGAAACGGTCGTTTCTCCTAAACCGTGCATCGGAATCGAACGAACTACATATCAAAATGAAGCTCGTAACATGAGCTATCTAAACATGGCAATGGTCAAAATCTAGCAGGGGATTCTCGGGTCCTAATGTTATGAACAAAAGCAGTCTAAAGTAAATCGGACATTACGACGGCTATGTTTACGCGATTTCCCAATTTTAAACCATTCAAAAACCATCACAATTCAACCTCAACCCATTCATACAACCAAAGTCCATCCTTATCTCATCATAACAGCCCCAATCAATTCAATATTAACATTTATACTTATGCCTAAGCTTGAATTTAACTATACTTAAGTTCTTTTAACCAAAACAACAAGATTTACCATTCCATTTCACTACCACTCCAACCCAAACTCTAAACCACAAGCATTAAGCTACTATATCACCATAATAATCAAAATCATCTTATTATACATAGGAATCTAGGGTTTGGAGATGATATACCTTCCTTGAAGTGGTGGGAGTAGCTAGGAAGCCTTAAGAAGCTTTGAGAAGTCTTATGGATGCTTGGATCTTAAAGGAAAACAAGAAAAAATTCAAGTTAAAACCTTGAAAACACTATTCATTATCTTCTTCATTGATTTATTGAAGAAGATTGAGAAAGAATTGAAGGCTTAAACTCATGATATAGCCATAACTATGCATAAGGATGATAAGGGAATTAACTCACCAATTTAGGAAGCTTGGATCTTGGATTTTGAAAATTCTTGCCTTTAAAAAGTGAAAAAGCCGAGAGCAAATGAAGAAATAATGCCTTGGTTTCTTTTTGTTTTGATGAAGAATGAATTATTTGGCTTGGTTGGTTGTAGTTTTGTTTTTGTTTTGGTTAATTACCAATTTAACCTTGATTTTGTGTGGTTCTCATTCAACCACACCTCCTTCCTTCCCATGTCATGCTTGTGTCATGCTATGATGTCATCTTTCCCTCCTTGTCCTCTTCTCATTGGTTGGGTGACCTCATCCCCACTAATCTTTTTGATTAACTTTCTAATTGTTTGCCTAATGACCGCTGATCTGTTATACGGTTCGCTTAACTTTCGTTTTCGTTTATCGTTTATCGTTTGAGGGATCATACCCGGGATCTTATTACTTAGGTTCCCTTAACCTTTCTCAATATATCATATTCCTTTTATGATCCTCTCTTATAATCCTTTAATTTAAATCCTTTATATCCTGTTACCTTATACTCAAATCTTTCCGTATCTAGTGGATTTCCGGGAAAATCAAAGTGTTCGGAATTTGGATTATGACGATCTTTACATACACTTATATACCATATAGAGTGCCAATAAAATCTCAGAATATCCATAAAAGAACCCCTACCTAGTGTGGCATGAAAAGTTTTCTCATTCAGCATAATCTGCAAAATCACTATTCATAAGGGTTTCAAAAATTTCCAAAAATTGGGGTTATTACACTTGTAGAGGTTCTTTTATTGTTATTCTGAGATCTTATTAGTACTCTATATGGTATATAAGTGTATGTAAAGATCGTCAGAATCCGAATTCGAACACTTTGATTTTTCCCGAAAATCCACCAGATACCGAAAGAATTGAGTATAAGGTAACAGGATAAAAAGGATTTAAATTCAAGGATTATAAGAGAGGGTCATAAAAGGAATATAATGTATTGAGAAAGGTTAAGGGAACCCAAGTAATAAGATCCCGGGTATGATCCCTCAAACGATAAGCGAGAACGAAAGTTAAGCGAACCGTATAACAGATCAGCGGTCATTAGCCAAGTAATTAGGAGTTAATCAAAGAGGTTAATGATGATGATGTCATCACACCAACAAGAAGAGGACAAGTGTGGGAAGATGATATAGGAGGATGATATAAGCATGACCAAAGAGAAGGAAGTGTTGGTTGATTATAAACCACACAAAATTTACCATGGTTAAAAGGTAAATTAAGCAAAACAAAAGGCAAACCAACCAAGAAAAACAATTCATAACACAAAAACACAAAGTTGACCTTCATTTCCAACAAGAAGCTCTCGACCTTTGTCCATTTTAAAGGAAGAAAAAACTCAAATCCAAGTTCCAAGCTTTGTTAATTAGTGAGGTAATTATCTAATTTTCCTTGTATATAGATATAGATATCCTATAAGTCTAAGCTTTAAATTCCTTCATAATCTCTTCCTAAAATTCATGGAAGAAGAGAGTGAATAGTGTTTTTCAAGAACTTGAAATTTTGATCTTGTGTTTTTGTTTAGATAAAGCTTTAGTAAGGATTTTCCAAGGTTATTTCAAGCTCATTACTTACTCCTACACACAAGAAAGGTATAATCTCTTAACCTAGCATAATTATTGAATGTTAAGAGCTTATTATGAGTAGTATAGTTCATGAGAGGCATGATTATTGAATATTTATAGATTGGTTGGTTTTGTAATGTTTTTGGAGTTGTAAATCTTGATGATTTGTTAATGAACTTAAGTAAGCTCTTAGTTCATGATTGAGAAGTAGTATAAATTGGAAATATTGAGTTGTTGGGGATGTTGTAGTAAATAATGGATGAAGTTTGGTTGTAGTGGTGATTGTGGGTTGAATTGTGAATTGATTGGAATGGTTTAAATTTGGTAATCGCGTAAACATAGCCATCGTAATGCCCGATTTACTTTAGACTGTTTTTGTTCTTAACATCAGGACCCGAGAACTCACTGTTAGGTTTTTCCCATTGCCATGATTAGATAGTTCATGTTACGAGCTTCGTTTTGATATGTGGTTCGCTTGAATCCGATGTACGGTTTAGGAGAAACGACCATTTTAAGTAACGGCGTTTCGCGACCAAACCCTTACCCCTCGCCTTACCTTGAAACCTTGGTTAAGGCCCTTAAATGACTAATTGGATTATGAAACAATTATGTAAAGTGGATTAGGCAGTTGGTAGGGTACTCGCGAAAGAATCGCCTTAAAACTCTTAATGGTTAAATTATTAAAAATGGTGGAGCCGAAGGTACTCGAGCGACCTAAGTGAATCGTTAAGCGCAAAAGCGAACGTTAGGGTCTAATTGGTTAAAGTATAGATTCATAAGCGACTTTGGTTTAATTCCAGCTTATATGTGGTTTATAGGTTACCAGACTCATCCCAGGACTTTTACCACCCCCAGTCGCTCAGGCAAGTTTTCTACCCGTTATATTGTTGTTGTGATGTAAATATATGTATATGCATTATCTCGAGATAGATGCATGATTGTTATTAGCAAATCTTGCGATATATTGGAGCATGCTGATATGGTTTATATGCATGTATGTTTCGTAATCTTGATATCTATCTGTTGATTTCAATGCTTATAATTGCATAATAAATATGCTAGAGATAAGCAGTAGTTGCGTGTACCCTTAGTATAGGGGACCCAAAGGCGAACATTTTCTAAAACCGGGAGTCGATGTTCCCGAGTATATTATATATATTACATATATAGATAGATATAGTTTTCAAAACTATTAATCGAATAAGGTTTATTCGATAACTTTATTTTTATTTAATGAATAATACTTTGAATATTCATTCGATGTCTTATGACTCAGTTTATTCTATTTAATGAATATTATTTTGAATATTCATTTGAGGACTTATGACTCCGATTATTTACTAAATATTATTCTTTATTTTATTAAAGAATAATGTTTCGATAATCAAACTTATTTTCGATTATTCAAATAAAGATAGTACTTTCGTATAAGTATATCTTTGGTTATTTAATATTCATTTCAAGTATGAGTTTAAAACTTCTACTTCT
Organism: Apium graveolens; assembly: GCF_009905375.1. Taxonomy (NCBI): domain Eukaryota; kingdom Viridiplantae; phylum Streptophyta; class Magnoliopsida; order Apiales; family Apiaceae; genus Apium; species Apium graveolens. The sequence continues at coordinate 171,136,820 of NC_133650.1, forward strand.
ATTATTTTTATAAAGATTATTCTTTATGGGAACATTATTTAAATAATAATATTCAGATATTTTCTAATATATTGGGACTGATTTATTTTAATAAATCAGCAGTACTCCAAACATTCTTAAAAATGTTTTCGAGTCTTCAAAATGATTTTAAAAGTTAGGGCGGATCCCAAAACTCATTTTTATATTTAAGATCTTCCTTTCGAAGGGGATTTAAATACTCGCTCAAAACCTGAGGGATCCGGCTGTGTGGTGTATTTTATATTCGCAACAAGGTTGTTGTTTTGATAAATGAATTGATTACTTACCCAACGTTCGGGAAGTAAGTCCATCTAATTGAGTCGGGATAAGCGACAGGCCGGGGTACGGTCTATCAAAGTGTAAGTGGTTGGGTGGCAGTCCATCAACGCGTAAGAGGCCGGGTGGCGGTCCAGCACAAGGTCCTAATGAGTCCAGGGTGATGACCGGTGGGGGATTCATCCATCTACTAGTAGAAAAGGTTATTTATTGGTATCTTTGCCTGATCAGCAAGATATCGGGTTTATGCCAAAATTCTTTTCTTTCCAAAATTCATTGGATATTACAAACTCTGTTCATACTTTACATGAAAGAGGTTTCCAGGAAATGTATAAGAGATATATATGTGGATATATATATCGGGAATAAATAAAGTATCTCGTAACTTCATTTCATTCAATAATATTTCAAAGATTGAATCTAGTTAAGTCTTAACTTGTGGTCTCATCTATGGGATGAACTTCGAAACCTTATTATACTTTGAACAGTGGTAGTTCAAGTAGTTTTCTAAAATGGTATAAGTATAGTGAAGTAATTGGTAACTTCATCTTCCTTTAAGCTTATATCCAGTAAGTAATTACCTTACACTTGATAAGGGGTTCTAGTAAGTTATCCATTTAGATACTTGCATTATTGTTTACACTATATAATATCTTGCGAGCTGTAATGCTCACTCTTGCTTCATTTCTTCATCATACAACAACAGTTAGGAAAGATGGCCAGACTCAAGCAGACCCAGCGCAAGCGCGTGGGAAGCGTCCCGCGTCTTCCCGTTAATATCGTAGCTGCTATAGCTGCAGAGGTAGATCTATTTGTAGATCAGGCATTCTACTTTTGGGAATCAATTATGTATAATTATAACTTATGGCAGATAATGTCATTTAACTGTAAACTTATCAAGTAATCATTTTGGGTTGTAATAACTTTTAAATTGTGGATTCAAGGACTTGTACTTATTTCAATTTCATCTCTGAGACTATAACGTGTTGTGGTGTGTGTTAGTGTAGGGTCACAGCATGAGATTATTTATTATTAATTAAGTTAAGTGATATTGTGCAAAGAAACCGTGATGACCCGGATCCCCGACCCCGGATCTGGGGGTGTTACAGACATCCTCTGTTAACGAGCTATATACCAATCGATTGCAAATTTTATAAGAAACATAATCCACTATAAATCAACAGCTAATAACCCCTAAATCAAAAACCCCCAAATTTCAATTGAAAATATTCATGCGGGTTATAAACCCTGATTTCAAAATTTGAAAATCAAACTCTATTTTGAACATGTTATTGAACTCCAAATTAGACGTATGACATATGAAAATCATCAGGAAAACAAGCTCTACAACATGCATGCATCAAATCATACAAACAATCATCCGAACAAAAATTCATTTTTAATAAAATTAATTCGAAAATAAATAATTTTTCAGAAAATAAACCTTGATTTCTGCAGTGATTTGGAACACAGAATCTGATAGAACACCTCAAGACCTTTGGATTGAGTACTCGAGCTTTTTAAACGGACTCCGGTAACACATCCGATTGTTGGTTTGATTCTCAGAAAGGTTTATGAATATATGAATTTTCTCTGGAAATTTATATAATTACTGACTGCAAATGATTTTTGATACGAAATAAAATACGGTAAAGGCTATTTATAATTACGGAAAATTAGTATCCCGTTAACACTTCCGATTGTTGGTTTTATGAATATATGAATTTTCTCTGGAAATTTATATAATTACTGACTGCAAATGATTTTTGATACGAAATAAAATACGGTAAAGGCTATTTATAATTACGGAAAATTAGTATCCCGTTGGATCATTCCGGATATAAAACGATACGTTTATTTATAAAACTGATCCAAACGGTATCGGTTTTCGGGATAATTATCCAAACCAGTACATTTTTTACTGCGGTCTTGGTCTACGTTTATTTATAAAAACTGATCGAAACGGTATCGGTTTTTGGAATAATTATCCAAACCAGTATAATTTTTACTGCGGTCTTGGTCTCAGCGCCTGGTTACACGTACTACGAGGTGATAATTGGGATAGTTTAATAAAAAGCTCTCGTTTATCGAAAATACGAGTTTTATTGATTTACCGAAACGAATATTATATCGAAAATGTTGCGCCAGGACCCGCGCAGGACAAACCGTATGCCGGATTGAAAAAGTCGAAACATGGAATATGCTCGGAATATTACAATTAGGTTAGGAAGGAGTTCTCGGAAGAGTTTCGGGTTCCAAAAGCGTAACAACGGATGACGTCGATTGGTTCCCGTTTTTATAAAATAGATTTTAAATACTCGGAAAAAGATTTTATAAATTTTATATGATCCTTATAAATTCATAAATCAACATAAAAAATAATTAGAAAGATATGACAATTATCTATATTTTATTTTGGACATATAAAAATTAAAATACTCAATTAATAATATTTTTAAACATCCAACCACATTTAACACTTAACAATTAATTCACAGAATAGATACTGAACACATATATTAATTATTTATTTAGCAAAAATAATTACACGATATATCCCAGATATTACATGCAGTTCTATCATGGCTACCTTGTCATCAAGGTCCAGGACTTTCAAAGCCCCTTGTGAAACGATTCAGGTATTCTCTCAACGATTCCTTTGCTCCTTGTACAATGCTCATGAGGGATGCTGAGCTTTTCTCATGCACTCTCCCGCTAATAAACTGCTTAATAAAAGCCTGACTCAATTCTCTAAATGATCCAATAGAGTTTGGGGGCAAACGACTATACCACTTTTGAGCCATACCCGACAGAGTTTGGGGAAAGGCCCGACACTTAATAGCATCATTCACGGACTGTAACAGCAGTGCATTAGAGAATGTCCTAACATGATTAGCGGGATCTCCCGTGCCATCATAAGCTTTGATAGTTGGCATCTTGAACTTCCTTGAGATATGGGCATTCATTATTTCTTCAGTGAAGGGCGGAGTAGGATCATCAGGATCTCTAAGGGGAAAAAGATTGCTTGGATCAGCCCTTGGGACAACAGCCCTTCTCTGTACTGGACCATCCAGGTCTATGATAGGAGGAGGATTTCTCCCCCTAGGGGTACTGGTGGTCTGGTGGTCTGGTGGTCTGGTATACCTCCAAGTCGCGCCTCAACTTTTGAATCTCAGCTTCGTGAGCCCTGATCCTTTCCTGCACTTCTTGGGGATTCGTCCCTTGGGTGCTTTGAGGATGTTGGCTACCATCAGCCATCGGCTCTTTGCCAGCACGTCTCCTTCTTGGGGCTACTTCATCATCCGAAGATTCGGAGTCTCTCTCAGTGTAAGGACCAGAAAATTCCTGATCCTCAGGGATAGGAACCAAACCTTGTATGTATAGGGGCGATCGCCCTCGCGCTTCACTCCGTCCAGCATGTCCATTTCCTCCAACCTCGGGGTAAAGGGGCATCCCATAAGAGGGATTAGTAGTCACAACAGTTGAATATTCGTACCCGATGGGTCGAGAATTCACAGGTGCATGTAGTTGTTGAACTTAGGGATTCGTACCTTGAATAGCCGAGGGAATCGTCCCTTGTGGCTTAGGTTGAGTTGCCCCTATCTGGGCTTCTTCTTGGGTAGCTGCATAATTTGAATGAGGAGGTATCTCCATGGTTGACGAAATCACTTGGGTTGTCCCCGATGGTGTTCCTTCCCCAAGAGCTCTAATTGTTCTCCGTGTTTTTGCCATGGTTGTTGTTGTGCTTTCCCACAGCAGCGCCAAATGTTATGGATTAAAAACTAAAGTATATGATTGTTGTATTTGCTATTAAGGAACGTGAGCTTCGAGGCTCGATTTGACTGCTCTTGTGTTTCGTGACTCAATCGGCCTTAACAAGATGTATACGTACCTTGCTGATTGCCAAGGATCAAGTCAAAAAATGTAGTTCTGATTTGTGGGGTGAGACCCCTTATATAGATGTTGGGAGTCTTTGAATTGGACTTGGTATAGGAGACTTGGTGGTCAAGTCTCTGAATTAGAATGGACTTTGGAGTCTTAGGAAGTAGGAAACTGATTCCTTATCCTATGAGGTTCCTTGGAGGCCAATCCACAAGGATTTATGTCCTTATTGGGACTCTTCTCAATAGCTGATTTTTCCCTTATTAATTAATTATGAAATTAATTATAATCAGGGTTTTGGGCTTTCATTGTTCCATCAGGCCTGATCTGGTCCATCAGGCCTGATCAATGTGTTAACCTTTTTGGTCTGAATATCATACATTTTCTTATTGGGCCTTACAGCCTAAATCATGTGTAATTAATACAACATTAACTACGTAATCAGGATTTATTTATTCCCTATCATTAGATTTGTTGATTCTCATCTCAACCCGCTGCATAGCCTGGTCCAACATGACAGATAGATGCTCTATAAGGGAACTTTGTAGGCTTCTGGTTGCATTATTAACGGCCGTTGCTACTTGTTCCCCGAGGGTTGTCCATAGCTCTTCGATCCCCTTCTCAATCTGCTCAATACGAGCTTGATTAGATGGCGATGCAACCATTTCTCCTTGGATCTACTGCGCTGATACAAATTTGCTATGGATTCACTACGATTTACGAGACAGAGATAAGGATAAGGAAGAAATTGTACTGAATAATATAAATACTGGTTACAAGATAGATTTGCTACAATTCGAGATGTAGCCTCTCCTACAGTTAACTCCCACAGTTAACTCCCACAATAATCAACCTCCCAATAATTGTAAACCCTACTTCCTTTTATCCTCCCCACTTTCTCCTAACAAAAGACTATTTTGCCCTTCTTTAAAAATAACAAGTCTTCAGTTCATTTGGGCTTCAATAGCGTGGGCTTTCTTACTCTTGGGCCTTCTCACATATGTGAACAGTATAGGTGGCTAGCCTGTGTTTATAGCAAAGCATCTCAAAACACTGAAGTTGTTAAATACGTTTCGTTTGTGCAAAGCCGGACGTCCTTGAAAGTCTTTCTATGTCAAATACTTTTTGGACCGGAAAGAAGCTTGGTTCTTTGAAATGATACCTAACCTTGAAGTTCTCAAATTTAAATTGAATGCCTTTGTTGGTAAAGACTGGGAAACAAGCGCGGAAGCATTCTCTCGTCTCAAATTTCTTAGCCTTGATGAATTGGATATGGAGACTTGGACAACTTCTCGTAATCACTTTCCAGTGCTTCAAGGCTTAAAGGTGCGCCAATGTACATATCTAATGGAGATTCCGGAAGACTTTGGTAATATATGCACGCTTGAATGCATTGAGTTGAGTGGGTGTTGTGATGCTGCAATAGAATCTGCAAGGAATATTCAGAAAGAGCAAGAGAGCAATGGTAACGATTGGCTTAAGATCTCGACCCTGCACCAAGGAAATCGGCAACTCTCTGTGCAGTGTGCACAAAGGGCAGACAGGATAGATTACTAATATTTTTAATGTTGTTTAGTCAGGAATGTGATTCAGGTTTATCTTTTCAAAATATATTTTGGGTATATATATGTTGTTCTTTTTTACTGTCTGAGTATTTTGGCAAATAAACTTTGCTCATCAAGTGTATGGTTCTGGATTTCCAACATTAATAAATGTACTGCATTCTTATTAAACATTCAACATTATTAGATGACCTTATAAAGGCTTTTGAACTGGTGGGGCTGTTTCAGAAAACCTTCTTCTGGTAATTTTTGCTTGTTCCAAGTTTATAATAGCGCGACGATGTAACTTGCTCAATAGGATTAATAATCTCAAAATTATTAGCTTAATTAGTTTCAATTTTGTTCTATGTATAGTTTCTAATTATAAATTTGTATGCATTAAACTCAACTACTTTTCAGTTTACATTAGTAGAGTTAATTAATAATACTAGGGGAAGAGTTTATATTACTTGGTTATCCCAAACTGCATGAATAGGAAAATAAATTTTTTTTTATCACAAGGAACTAGGAGTGAAAGGGTGTGCAAATTATATGACCCAACGTCGTAATCCTTACAAATGCAAACTCTGAATTATTTCTCAGAACGGCTACTGTACAAATGCGATGGGTTTTTGTCTATTCGTATTATGTTCATATTCACCTGGTATATGGATAGAGATGCACAAAAAGTCCGGGCCCGAAAATCTGGCCCGACCTGATCCGGTCAAAACCCGGTCAAGCCCGGTCCGGTCCCGACCCAGGCTCCGGACCTCGACGGGCCCTATATTTTTAGGCAAAACCCGGTCCGGCCCGACCCGATTAAAAGCCCGAAAAAGCCAGGTTATAATTTGATTATTCTAATATATTTTCTTATATATTTATAAATTCACATTTACCATAAATATACATAATACTTTAAACACATATATATTTACATATTTATGATTAATAATATTATTTATATACTTCGTTGCATAAATAATGAAAGAAGATATAATAAGTACACTATATATATTTGGATATTATTGTTATGAATATTTGGATATCATTGTTATCATAACAATGATAAAACATATTATTTTATAAACATGTTTATTTTTTCCAGAACTTAAATGTTTTCAACGAAGTAATGTTTTCATAAAATATTCCATGTAAACTAATACATTTTTACGATGATCTAGTTGCTAACACATGTATTCTTCGGAATCTCTAATAATACTCGATCCGATTTAAATTAGAAAAAAGCACGGCCTGATCCGATCCGGCCCGAAAAAAAGCCCGATTAGGCTCACCTCGAGGGCCCAAACGGGTTCTGACATTTCCGGAAAGCCCGGCCCAGCCTGACCCGGTCAAAGTCAAAGCCCGAAAAGTCCGGTCTGATCAAAGCCCGGGCTTTTTAAGGCCCGGTCAAAACACGGCCCGGTGGACCTTTTATGCATCTCTATATATGGATAGTCGCCGTATGCTTGCTACTAAAGTACATGATTCAAACTTTGATATCTATAGATAAATCTTAAGAATTATGATATATATATGAAGCTGCTTTACATTGAAATCATCTATGAAAAGCCAATAGTTCTAGATTATTTTCCCAGTCTTTTACATTGTGATTGTCAGGTAAGGTACTAAGGGCCCTTAGCTTTTGCTGCTAAAGTAATAATCTGAACTCTGTACACTGAAATTATATGTAACTGCCATTGTATTTCTTATGATTCAACCAGCTGTGATCTTTTTAATGGCTATAGCCCTGTGAAACAAGCCTGGAACAATCCTTATCCTGTTATACTTGAGACAGACAGCACTGTCACCTGTCAACTAGTACCTTACCGCTACTATGCACGGGAAACAAATTCATTCATTTTTGTTATTAAAATTATAAAATTTAAGCAAATCATTAAATAAGTGTAATTTAAAAACATAGAGTGAGTGTACATGTATAATAAAATGGATTGTACTAGTCCTAAAAAGTAATAGAATATAATAAACATTTATTAACTTCATAATTTTTATTATCCAATAAATGTAAGTGTTAATTCTTTGCTTTTTTGAGTATGCTAGGAACATATGATTTTAGGTGTTGTACCTTTTTAATAGTCAAATGTAATTTTATGTTTTATATTCTTTAATATTAAAATGTAATTATTATATAAGTTCTAAATTTTAAATTTTAAATTTTTTCAAATTATGATGAGATTATTATATTATAGTTTTTGGTATATTTTATTTTTCATGATATATATAGTTAAAGATTTTAAATGTTAACTTGAAAATATGAGTTTGCAATTTTTTGTAATTTTCCAATTTTTCATAATATATAGTTACAGATTTTAAATGTTGAGTTCAAAATATGAAATTGCAAAAATTTGTTTAGTATAAAAATTATTAAAAATTAATAAAATAGTTCAAATTGATTTTTTAATAGACTCAAAGTTATTCAAAATTATTATATAATAAAAGCAATGATATTTGAATATTAAAATGTAAATATTATATGTTAGTTCTATATTTTATATTATCTGAAATAAAACTTGATTACTTACCTTTACTTTTTTAATTTATAAGATTATATAATTTAAGCAACGATTTTTGTATATTAAAATGTAAATATTATATATAAGCTCCAAATTTTTCATGTTATGAAATAAAACTTGATTACTTACCTTTATTTTTTTTTAATTTAAACCGATAATTTAATAGCATAAACTCAACCTGATAGGGATAAATAAATCCTGATTATGTAATTAGATATTACATTGATTATACAAGATTTGGGATGCGAAGCCCAATAAGAAGATTTATGATATTCAGACAAAAAAGGTTAACACATTGATCAGGCCTGATGGACCAGATCAGGCATGATGGAACAAAGAAGGCCCAAAACCCTGATTATTAATTAATTTCGTAATTAATTAATAAGGGAGAAAAAACAGCTATTAAGATAAGTCCTAGTGGGGATATAAATCCTTGTAGATTGGCCTCCAAGGGACCTGATGGGATAAGAAATCAGCTTCCTACTCCCTAGGACTCCAAAGTCCATTCTAATTCAGAGACTTACCCATCAAGTCTCCTAACCCAAGTCCAATTCAAGGACTCCCACATCTATATATGGGACCTCACCCCACAAATCAGAACTACGTTTTTTGACTTGATCCTTGGCAATCAGCAAGGTACGTAGGCATCTTGTTAAGGCAGATTGAGTCACGAAACACAAGAACAGTCAAATCGAGCCTCGAAACTCACGTTCCTCAGTAATAAATACAGCAATTATATATATTAGTTTTAAATCCATAGCATTTGGGTCTGTGGGAAGATATAACAACAACCATGACGAGAACACGGAGAACAATTAGAGCTCTGGAGGAAGGAACATCGTCGGGGACAACTCATGTGATTTCATCAATCGTGGAGATACCTCCTCATTCAACTTATGCACCTACCCAAGGGCCCAGACAGGGGCAACTCAACCTCAGCCACAAGGGACGATTCCCCTGGCTATTCAAGGTACGAATCCTCAAGTTCAACAACTACATGCACCTGTGAACTCTCGACCCATTGGGTACGAGTTTTCAACTATTGTGACCACTAACCCCCCTTATGGGATGCCCCTTCACCCTGAGGTTGGAGGAAGTGGGCATGCTGGACGGAGTGAAACACAAGGGCGATCACCCCCCTACATACGAGGTTTGGCTCATATCCCTGAGGATCAGGAATTTTCTGGTCCTTACACTAAGAGAGACTCTGAATCTTCGGATGATGAAGTAGCCCTAAGAAGGAGACGTGCTGGCAAAGAGCCGATGGCTGATGAAAGCCAACGTTCTCAAAGCACCCAAGGGACGAATCCCCAAGAAGTGCAGGAGAGGATCAGGGCTCATGAGGCTGAGATTCAAAGGCTGAGGCGCGACTTGGAGGCGCACCAGACCACTAGACTCCCAGTACCTCCTAGGGGGAGAAATTCTCCTCCTGTCATAGACCTGGATGGTCCAGTACAGAGAAGGGTTGTTGTCCTAAGGGCTGATCCAAGCAATCTCCTTCCCCTTGGAGATCCTGATGATCCTACTCCGCCCTTCACTGAACAAATAATGGATGCCTATATCTCAAGGAAGTTCAAGATGCCAACTATCAAAGCTTATGATGGCACGGGAGATCCTGCTAATCATGTGAGGACATTCTCTAATGCACTACTGCTGCAACCCGTGAATGACGCTATTAAGTGTCGGGCCTTCCCTCAAACCCTGTCGGGTATGGCTCAAAGGTGGTATAGTCGCTTGCCCCCAAACTCTATTGGGTCATTCAGAGAATTAAGTCAGGCTTTTATTAAGCAATTCATCAACGGGAGAGTTCATGAGAAAAGTTCAGCGTCTCTTATAAGCATTGTGCAGGGAGCGAAGGAATCCTTGAGAGACTATCTGAATCGTTTCACAAAGGAAGCTTTAAAAGTCCCAGACCTTGATGATAAGGTAACCATGATAGCACCGCAACAAGGAACTAGGGATGAGTTTTTTAAGATGTCCTTGGCCAAACGTCCCCCTGAAAGCATGTTGCAGCTCCAGGATAGGGCATGGAAGTATATCAAGGTCGAAGAAAGCATGAGGAAGACCGTAGTGAGTAATGAGCCCACCGGAGGCAAGAAGCGGAAAACTGATCTGGAGTATATCGCTAAGGACAAGTATTCTAGAACCGAGCAAAACCCTGATTCAAACCCCAAGAAGGGAGGAACTGGGAAAAAGTTCACTGAATACGCTAAGCTGAATGCTCCTAGAAGCCAGATCCTGATGGAAATTGAAAAACATCGAGATATTCGTTGGCCTAAGCCCTTGAAGGCTGATCCTGCCAAGTTAGATAAGAGCAAGTATTGCAGATTTCACAAAGATGTTGGTCATGACACCGATGAGTATAGACAGCTGAAAGATGAAATAGAATTCCTCATTCGAAAAGGAAGATTGAACAAATACACTGGAGAAGGAGGGGATAGGAATAACAATGGAAGGAAGAACTTTGAAGATCGTAGGAGGGACCAAGACAATCATGAGCGGAATTCCCAACCTAGAGGACCGGTTATAAACACAATATATGGAGGGCCGCGACCTCGAGGGCCTGTGATAAACACAATCTTTGGAGGACCAACTGCTGCTGGATTATCCAGAAACTCCAGAAAAGCATATACTAGAGAGGTTATGCATATTGTTGGAGAAGCCCCGAAGAGGGCCAGTGTAATATCCGGGACATGACGCATAATAATTTTTATCAATAAATGATTATTATGTGATTATTATATGATTTTTGGTGAATTATTTGATGCTTGGTGATATTATTTGAATTTTCATATGTGGTAAAGTCTAGGTATGTTAATTTTATCATGTCCAGAATAAAATATAGATAATTAAGGTATTTTCTGGTAATTTTTGGAGTATTATATGATTTTATATTGATTTATGAATTTATTAACTATTTTCTGAATATTTACAAAATTATTTTATAAAGTCGGGAATCGTCCAACCTCAACCGTTTTTATATTTTTACAACCCGAAATTCTTTCGAAAACTCCTTCCTAACCTAATCTGGTAATTCCGGACACTTTCCATGTTTTGACTTTTTCGATCCGGATTACGGTTTGACCCGTGCGCGGCCCGACGCGGTATTTTCGATACGCTAACCCTTTTCGATAACATTATCTTCGTACAATCGTTTTATAAAAGCCCGGTTTTTGATAATTATCCGAAATAGGATTACGCTTATCCAAAACAGGATAGTGCTTATCCAAAAGAGGATAGTGCTTATCCAAAATAGGATAGTGTTTATCCAAAAAGGATAATGTTTATCCAAAAGTATATTCAAGGAATATTCCAAAGCATATTCAGGGAATATTATATCCAAAATTATATTCAAGGAATATTCCAAAGCATATTCAGGGAATATTCTATCCAAAGTATATTCAAGGAATATTCCAAAGTATATTCAAGGAATATTCTCAAAATTTCATCTATAAATAGCCCTTTCTGTAGTTTTATTTCGCGCATATAATTATTTCACCAGTAAAAAATTTCGTGTTCTTCATAATTAAACCGCGATTCGAAGGTGTTATCGAACTCTGATTCGGGCGTGCAATATATCTAAATGAATCTCTCGAAATCCTCTTTCTGAATTAGGAATTTTTCTGATTTAATTATTTAAATTCGAATTACTTATGGATTAAATTAGGAATTTTTGTTTTTGATATTTTTCATGTGATTTGATGGCATAATCCTGTAGATCTTTTCTTCCTGGTCATTTTAGTATATTATATGTCAAAAACTGAGTTCAATAACATGCTTATATTGATGTTTGATTCTCTGAATGAAGAACTAGGGTTTGTGTTCTTGAATGTTTTTAATTCGAAATTAGGGATTTTAATTTCATTGATTCTGGGTGGAAATTATGACCACCAATGCATTCATGAGATTCTCAAGAATCAATTCGTAATTTTTAGTTGATGTAAGGAACCGTAGTTTAGCAGATCGAAAAAGCTCGGGATCGTCGTTAATGGCGATCACCGGCAACCGGCGACAGGGATGGTTAAATTAGAGAAACGTCCTTGTAGTTTGGCCAGATTTATATTTCAGTCCCTGGAAATTTAAATCTTTACAAATTATGGATTTCTGCTTATTTTGATTTTAAAAATTATATTTTTATTATTTTAAAAATCAGAAAATTGTTTATTTATTTATTTTAAATGCAGAAAAATTATTTTTAATTATTTATCTATTCAAAAATAAATCTGATTTATTTTATTAATTAATATTAATTAGTTTTTAATTATTTTAATTAATCGATTAATTTAATATTAATTGATTGATTAATTTAGTTAACTATTAATTAATTTTAATTAATTTCATAATTGGATTTAATTATTTAAAATTGATTTAAAAATTCTAAAAAATAGTTTTGAGCTTTAAAATATTATTTTAAATTATTTTCAAGGCTCGATAATTATTATAAAATTATTTTAAAGTCCAATTTGGGTATTCGAACCCTATTATTTAATTATAAAATGATTCGGAGTCCAATTTTTATTTCCGAAAAATGTTTAAAAATTCGTATTAAATACCTGGAAAATTATTTTGACCCCGAATCTTCTTTGAAAAATTATTTGGATTGAATATCTTACGTGCTATGTGTTATATGTGACCTGATTGCTATATAAAGTGATTGTATGTGCATTGTTTGACTGTTTCTGCCGTAACTTTTAATCGGTACGTCGGATTTGGGTGAAACGAAGGGTAGATAGAAGCTTGTATCGAATAAAATGAGTTGAAAAATAGTGTTGATGAGTATATGTGACTTCTAACAGAGGAAGTAAGATGTAGAAAGGGATAGCAAGTGACTAGTGAGTGGGAACCAATTGACAAGTGTTAGTGAAGTGAAAGCGAATTGATAAGGTAAGTTTCCCTGAACTTTCTTGTAATATACTTGTGAACACTTTTACCTTTGTTCCAGGCCCCACTCTCGGTGGGTTTTAACTCTTTTCATTATGTTGCAATTATTCCCAGTAATTCTTATTCTATATTGCAAGTACTTTGAAGTACTTAACCCTAAACCCTGATTTTTATTGATCTTGAGCCGTGAGCCTGATTTCTTGTAAACCCTTGATTGCTGAATTCTTGAATATGAACCACACCTATATGATACTACTCCACAAATACATATCTACCACATACTGATCTTTGATATAAGATTATCTATCAGATGAACCTTTGTGCCTTGTATAACAGAAGACCATTCTTTGTAACCTTTGCACCCTTGGTCTTCTACACTTTGATTCTTTTCTTGAATTGAAAGCCCAGCTTCTTGTTGACCTTGTTATACCTTTCTGGTGTTGTGAAGCACCTTATGCTTCAAGATAAATATTATTTATGATTCAGTTTATTGAAGTACATTTCTTATCATGTTATTACTATGGAATTGGATTGTTTTTAAATATGGACCAGATTCGTGGTCAGACCAGATTCGTGGTCGTATTAGGCCTATGGGTGCCTTAGATCCAGTATATAGAGCAAAGCTGGGAGCCTTGCTCGGGGTTAGTGCGTGACTGATCAGCAGCCTAACCTTGGTTTTTAAAATAAAAGTGAATATCCAATTCTAATCATTGTTTATCAGGAAACTTGATTCCCTATATCATTTCAGCTGATCATTATTAAATCTCAGTGTTATCATGGTGACTTGCTGAGCTCGTTAGCTCACTCTTGCGAATATGTTTATGTTCTTTTCCAGTTAAAAAAAAATTTGGTGATGGCAAGGATCCCCAGTCGAGTGTGCCAGCTAGGTTTACAAGTTGAAGTGGAATGAGCTAGCGGGAGTTGTGTGGTTTAGTGTGAGCTAAAAGTTTGTAATAAAGTTTGACTTCAAATGTAAGATAAATAAATTTGGGCTTTGGTATGTTTGTAATAAATAAGGTTGTGGCTTGTGGATATACTTTAAACTGTTACGATCCTTGATTATGGTAAGTAGGGTCATTGCATATATATTATTATATTTATAAACAGGTTTAAATATGGTGTGTGTATGTGTTGTGGGCCCCAAACTTCTGACCCGGGTTTGGAGGGCGTCACAGGTTTGACATCAGAGCTAAGGTTTAAAATCACTGTCACAAGCCTAGATTGACGGGAATAGAAAAATAGAACATCGAGAGGTTGAGTGTGATTAAATAGTAGGTTTTAGTGTGATCCATGATGAGATTCGAGATCCTTATCTAGCGACGCAATTTTCAGATAGCGGCAATGTCAGATTCCTTTATTTCGGTACCATCTGATCACTCGGAGCCATTAGTTGGAGGACCGTCAGCTGATCCACACCTTGCTCATCCACCGATGTTAGCCATGTCACATTCTATTGCGGCGGTTGCACCTTTTCAAGTTCTTATCTCATCCCCTGATGTGAGACTACCTATTCGAGAGTCCCCCACATGCTGATTATGGTTTTACCGGATATTTAACTGTGGGTGCATCTTTTCTGTCTCCCCTACACCTTGTTCTATACCATCAGTTTTAAAACCCGTTATATGAAGTAATAACACCTATGAGGATGAATTTGAGAGCTACATCATATGATGAATATACGAGATATTAAGAAGGGTAAGAAGAAACCTAGAGAGAAAATTTAGTTATTCCGAATGATAACTGCTACCAGACTATATGGAGCTGTTAATGAGTATGTCACCCATGATTATCCTGTGAAGTGAGCTAGATGGATTTCTAAAGAAATTTGAGAGGATTGGAGATTGAGAGTTTTTCTAGAATTAGATGATGTTATGACTAAGCATGATATGTGTGTTGGATTTTAATCGCAGCGGAGGCATGGTAAAACACTTTTACACACATAAAATCCAAATAAAAGCATTTAAATCGTGGTAAAAACATAGGGATCGCTTACTAACCTTTAATATGCGATCCAAGAGCAACGATCGGAGATCCTTAGCAGCTGCTCCTCAAACGTGAAGCACTCCACCGGTATCCACCAAGAAAACGACGTTAAGGAGGAGGAGGAGGTGGAGAGAATAATGTTTTATAAAATTTTGGGGTTTTTCGGGTTGGAATAAAATAGGGTTTATAATACTATATTTATAGGCAAAAATTTTAGCTGAAATTTACCCATAAATATTTTTATTATTATCCCATTTAATATTCTCATTAATAATTAAAACACCTTTTAATTATTAATCCTTTTTCTAAACACTTTAGAAATAATTCTCTCTCTTGATTTAATTTCCAAAAAATTAAATCCTTAATTAATAATATTAAGAACTTTTCTTAATTAATATAATCAATTAAATCTCATTTAATCAATTATTAAATTTTCCAATTAATTATTTATTTCACAAATAAATAATTATTAGCCATTATTAATTAATTCCTCCACCATTAAATCATTCTATTTTTATGGTGTGACCCTGTAAGTTCAATATTAAGCCGGTAGTAGAAATAAATAATAATAAAACTATTTTATCATTATTTATATAAATTCTCTAATTTATTAAATATGATTAATTAATTAATCACATTTATTCTACATCGTGAGGGATACTTCTCAGCATATCGCGACTATCCGGATAATATGAATTCACTGCTTAGAATACCAAGAACATATTCTGTGAATAGTTACTGTACAATAAACTCCTTCTACCCTACAATGTCCCGATTAAATATAAGGCATGGATCTCGTGTCAAGCCTATCTAATTCAATCACTTGCTTACCATTTACTATGCTTAGTTCTATGCAAATTAGAAACTACTTTCTAATTTCATTCACTCTGGCCAGAGATTCCTGAACTAGCATAAGTGGATCAGTCTTGAACATTCGCTTCCTTCACTGGAAAGGGTAGACCCTTTATTGATCATACACTATCTTCGTGTACAAATTCTTATACCCAGTAAAGCCCTAATAATTGTCCCTGGAGACTAAGAACTAAACCAAAGCATAGTTCAGTGTACACAAGATGACTATGATGACCTGAAATCTAAGGATACTTGTATAACTATCACTATGTGAACAACTGCTGACACGTGAGTGAACTCCATCAGTTGTTCAGCTGGGAGAGTCATGTTCAGTGAACTTATTCTATAATAAGCACCTACATACTAGCTATAGTGTCACCACACAAATGTCTATGAGAACACACATCCTTCATAATGAAGCAAGCATAGTATGTACCGATCTTTGCGGATTATTAATTACCAGTTAGTAATCCTATGACCAGGAACTATTTAAGTTTAGAGTTATCATCTTTTAGGTCTCACTATTATGATCTCATCATAATCCATAAAAAGCTTTACTCTAAACTATGGTATATCTTATTTAAACACTTAAATAGATAAAGCCCGTAATAAAAACAAAACTAGTCTTTTATTAATATCAATGAAATTAAAACAGATTACATAAAAGTTATTCCTAAATCCTAATGCATGATTGGACTTAGGACATATTCCTTTCAATCTCCCACTTGTACTAAAGCCAATCACTCTGGTATCTAATACCCATCTTGTCTTTATGACGATCAAAGTGACTTTCAGAAAGTAGCTTTGTGAGTGGGTCTGCTATGTTGTTATGTGTGTCAACTCTAATTCAATACAATATAAGAAATGTTACCGCGCTCCCACTAACCCTTTTGTAGACGCATGGTTCATCTACGTTTTTGATAAAAGCAAACTCTTTGATTGTCTCATCAAAATGAATGTTCCATCTTTCGAGAAGTTTGCTTTAAACCACATATGGTTCGCAGCAGCTTACACACTAGGTTTTCTTTTCTCTTGGAAAGAAAACCATCTGGCTATTTGCCAGATCTCATAGTCGTAGTAACCGACAATCGCAAGCAAAATCCGAACTGATTTTAACAGGGCTACAGGTAAAAGGTTTCATCAAAGTCAATCCATTGCCTTTGTTTGAATATTTTTTCCACAAGCCTGGCCTTATAGGTCTCCACCTGGCCATCTGCTATAATCTATCTTTTGTATACCGTATAAATAGATTCCATTCTGGATTTCATGGCACTATGCCATTTCTCTGAGTCAACACTACTCATAGCCTCATTATAGGTCACAGGGTCGTCATCATCAATGATCGACAACTCATTGTCATTCTCAATGACAAGGCCATATTACCTCTCAGGTTGGCGAGACACTCTCCCTGACCTATGAATGGGCTGTTCCACAAAAGATTGTTCAGTCAGAACAGGTGTTTCCACTTGATCTGTAGCAGTTTGTGCTTCTTGAACTTCATCAAGTTCAATTTTGCTCCCACTGTTTCCTTCAAGGATAAAGTCCTTTTCCAAAAAGGTAGCATGTCTGGAGACAAACACCCGATGATCGGTGTAAAAGTAATACCCTAAAGTCTCTTTAGGATATCCCACAAAACTACATTTTACGGATCGATATTCCAGCTTATCTGGGTCAACTTACTTGACATAAGCTGGACATCCCCAAATCTTAACGTGTTTAAGACTCGGTTTCCTTTCTTTCCATATCTCATACGGAGTTTGAGGAACAGATTTGGAAGGCACCTTATTCAGTAAGTATGCTGAGGTTTCCAATGCATAACCCCATAGGAATACTGGAAGATTCTCATAGCTCATCATGGACCGAACTATGTCTAACAAAGTTCGATTTCTCCTTTCAGATACCAATCTGGAGGAGTCCACTGGGAGACTATACCATTTACTTTGAGATAATCTAGAAACACTCCTTTAAAGTATTCACCACCTCGATCTGATCGAAGAGTTATAATACTATGTTTGGTTGTTTCTCCACTTCATACTTATACTCTTTAAACTTTTCAAAGGCTTCAGACTTGTGTTTCATCAAACACATATCTGAATCTAGATCTATTATCCATAAAAGTAATGAAGTATGAAAATCCACCCATGGCTTGCTTAGACATTGGTCCACATACATCTGTGTGTACCATTCCTAGCAAATTTGAAGTCCTTTTTCCATTTCTACTAAATGGAGACTGCAATGCCACAATAAAGTGAGATTTTTATCATCCCTTTTCTTTTATTAGTTTGTTCAATCTGAAGTAAATTATGTCACATATATACAGACCATTATTTAAAGCACCACGTCCATAAAGAATATTATCTCTAAGAATAGAACATTCATTATTCTCAATAATAAATGAAAATCCAGCCAAGTCTAACATGGGAATAATATTCCTCACAATCGAGGGAACAAAATAACAATTATTTAAAACAATAGTCTTGCCCGTAGGCATATGTAAATGAAATGATTCTACATCTACAGCAGCAACTCTTGCTCCATTTCCCATCAGTAGAATCACCTCCTCTTCTTCAAGAGTCCTACTTCTCCTTAGTCCCTGCAACAAATTACAGATTTGAAAACCACAGGAGGTATCTAATACCCAAGTAGAAATTTGATTTAATGACATATTCACTTCTATCATGAACATACCTGAATCAGAAGCGGTAGTCTCACTACCCTTCTTCTTCTTCAATTCTGCAAGGTAAACCTTGCAGTTCCTCTTCCAGTGCCCCACCTTGTTACAGTGAAAGCAAACAACTTTACTCTTGGGCTCTTCAGCTTTTGGTGGAACCGGCGTTTTCTCACCTACTTTCTTCTTCTTGGAAGGGTTCCTCTTCCTTTTCTTAGGATTGGAACCTTCACCAATTAGAAGAACAGAACTCTTCTTAGGGGGAAAATTCGATTCCGCAGTCTTCAACATGTTGTGGAGTTCAGGCAGGCTGACATCCAACTTATTCATGTGAAAGTTCACAACAAACTGCGAGAACGAACTCGGAAGCGATTGCAAGACCAAGTATTGGCTCAGCTCCCCATCCATGGCAAAACCAAGTTGTCCAAGACGTTCAATCAAATTGATCATCTTAAGTACATGGTCATTCACAGATGATTCCTCAGACATCCTACAACCGAACAGCTCCTTCGATATCTCATATCGAGCTGTCCTCCCTGCCACACCATACAACTCTTGTAGATGCATGAGGATAGTGTGAGCATCCATATGCTCATGTTGCTTCTGTAGCTCAATGTTCATGGAAGCCAGCATGATGCATTGAGCAACATTTGCATCATCTATCCACTTACGATACTCAACCTGTTCATCATTATGCGCGTCGCTAGCAGGTTCAGTAGGCTTAGGTGAGTCAATCACGTATTCCAGCTTCTCAATCCTGAGAACAATTCTCAAGTTTCGAAGCCAGTCAGCATAATTAGGACCAGTCAACTTGTGAGCATCTAGTATGCTCCTGAGTGATAGTGTAGAAGACATAATGTATATTGTAAATATGTAAATGATAAATACATAACAACACTTAGCAAATATTCGATTTCATTTTAAAACACTATATGAATCGGGTCTTTATTCATAAGTGGCTCCCACTAGTTTATCTAATTTATTCAACCCCCTACGTGAAAAATTAAGCATTCATAATGCTAGTGGGAATAGGGATCCTACATTCCATTACACAACCCCGGCTGTGGCACGAAACGCCATGTAATGTTCAATAGGCAGACAACTCTTGTCAATTACATCTAATGTTATTCCCTAATCAAACTTTAGCCTATTGAATAATTGAGTCACGGCTGTGGCACGACAAACTCAATATTCTAAGTCAAGTCTAACCCAACATTCCGTACAATTGAATCAGTCCCCAAAGGCCCACGGCTGTGGCACGTAACGACCTTTAGATTCTTATTCAATGTACACATCTCTATGTAATAGACAAGTATTTCTTATTTCGAAATCAAAGCCCTCGGCTGTGGCACGAAACGACAATGATTTAAAAATAAGAACGACTTTCTATCATGTTGGAAGGTTATGACTGACACAAGCCCGTTGTGTCATTGGCCAATTACTACTTGATATTATTTAATTTTAGAGGGATTATATTACGTTACAATCATAATCATATTATAAAGAGATTCTTCCTTTTAAATTAAATATTTAAAATCAATAATCAATAATCAGATGATTCCTAGATCGGGTGGAGCATTGTCAAGAGGCGTCACTTAATAACCCTTTCTTACAGATAGAAATTTGTTGTTGACAGAATCATCCTTTCTCTCATATCGAAAATTCATATTCAATTACGTGTTTCATAAACACAAGAATCTCATGATTGTATTCATAATATTATTATTAAGGTTATGAAACAATTTCACTATACTTGGTTGTCTAACAAACGCCTTATGTTCATTTAAGTTCACCTAAATCTATCATCGCATGATAAACTAAGCATATATCACATATATAAACATGAATAAACATCAAGGTAGGCATGTTATATCATCTAGCACATTAGTCTAAGCAATATACATCTCTATGTATCACATGAAGCACTTAAAAGCCATTCAAACGATCAAAAACAGCTTTAAAACACTTCTGTTAGCTATAAACAGTTCGAAACAATTTCATAAAATATCATATAATATACCATTAGAAGCGTCTCGAAAAGACGAATCCAACGACACCAAAATTGCCCTATTCTGAGCTACCACGCGCCCTCACGCGCCGAAACAAGCTTCCCCACGCGCGGCCACGCGCACACGCGCCTGACAGCGCGTGTCTGACTTTCCTCCACGCGCCACACGCGCTCCACGTGCCCTAACCCCTATGCTGACATCAGCGTGACGTCATCTGATGACATCAGCATGACGTCAGCATGATGTCACCAGCGCGTGTCTACCACGCGCCGCGCGTGGCACGCCAGCGCGTGAGCCCCACGCGCGGGTGGTCGACGCGCGGTCCTTCCCCTCTGTGACAGTCGCCGCCGCCTGACAACACTCGCACGGAACGCCGTACCTTCTCTGTCTTCTTTCTTTCCGTGCCATTCAACAACAGCAACCACAGCAGATGCAGTTGAATACAAATATATATACATACTTACAATATCATATATATATATATACTTATTTAATTACGAATTTAATTACAAGAACTTCAAAATTTCATAATAAAAAATCTATACATGATAAAATTATGAAAAAAATACCCAGACGATCTACAACACTTGTAGAACCCAGATCAACATTCAAAATTATTCTGAGAAACGATTTCTCATCAGACAAAATTAATTCATGATATAACTTGTAAAAATCATAATTAATTCATACAAGCACATAAAATTCTGAAATTTTTACCACAGATCTATATGCATACAACCTAAGCTCTGATACCATTGTTGGATTTTAATCGCAGCGGAGGCATGGTAAAACACTTTTACACACATAAAATCCAAATAAAAGCATATAAATCGTGGTAAAAACATAGGGATCGCTTACTAACCTTTAATATGCGATCCAAGAGCAACGATCGGAGATCCTTAGCAGCTGCTCCTCAAATGTGAAGCACTCCACCGGTATCCACCAAGAAAACGACGTTAAGGAGGAGGAGGAGGTGGAGAGAATAATGTTTTATAAAATTTTGGGGTTTTTCGGGTTGGAATAAAATAGGGTTTATAATAGTATATTTATAGGCAAAATTTTCAACTGAAATTTTCCCATAAATATTTTTATTATTATCCCATTTAATATTCTCATTAATAATTAAAACACCTTTTAATTATTAATCCTTTTTCTAAACACTTTAGAAATAATTCTCTCTCTTGATTTAATTTCCAAAAAATTAAATCCTTAATTAATAATATTAAGAACTTTTCTTAATTAATTTATAATCAATTAAATCTTATTTAATCAATTATTAAATTTGCCAATTAATTATTTATTTCACAAATAAATAATTATTAGCCATTATTAATTAATTCCTCCACCATTAAATCATTCTCTTTTTATGGTGTGACCCTGTAGGTTCAATATTAAGCCAGTAGTAGAAATAAATAATAATAAAACTATTTTATCATTATTTATATAAATTCTCTAATTTATTAAATATGATTAATTAATTAATCACATTTATTCTACATCATGAGGGATACTTCTCAGCTGTTATGGATAAAAAACTAATATATATATAATTGCTGTATTTTGTACTAAGGAACGTGAGCTTCAAGGCTCGATTTGACTGCTCTTGTGTTTCGTGACTCAATCTGCCTTAACAAGATGCCTACGTACCTTGCTGATTGCCAAGGATCAAGTCAAAAAACGTAGTTCTGATTTGTGGGGTGAGACCCCTTATATAGATGTTGGGAGTCCTTGAATTGGACTTGGTATAGGAGACCTGGTGGGCAAGTCTCATAATTAGAATGGACTTTGGAGTCCTAGATAGTAGGAAACTGATTCCTTATCCTTTTAGGTCCCCTTGAGGATAATCTATAAGGATTTATATCCTTATCAGGACTCTTCTCAATAGCTGATTTTTCCCTTATTAATTAATTACAAAATTAATTAATAATCAGGGCTTTTGGGCCTCTTTTATTCCATCAGACCTGATCTGGTCCATCAGGCTTAACCTTTCTGGTCTGAATATCATACATCTTCTTATTGGGCCTATCATCCCATTAATTATAAAATCAGGACTTATTTATCACTATCATTTGCCCCCCAACTTTTGGGAAACATTTATTAGGTTTCGCAGAAGTTAAATCTATTCGTTCCCTTTCAGGGTTTCGTTTTTGCGTAAAGTGTGGAGCGACCTACACATTTACAATGAATCTTCCTTTTATTCCGAAATTATCTTAATTTCCAGGAATTTTTCCCTAATTTTCTGGGATTTTCCCTAATTTCTGGATTTTTCCCTTAATTTCTGGGATTTATCCTAATTTTCTAGGATTTTTCCCTAATTTTCTGGGATTTTCCCTAATTTCTGGATTTTTCCCTAATTTTCTGGGATTTATCCTTAATTTCTGGATTTTTCCCTAATTTCTGGGATTTTCCCTAATTTTCTGGGATTTATCCTTAATTTCTGGATTTTTTTTCCTAATTTCTGGGATTTTTCCCTAATTTTCTGGGATTTATCCTTCATTTCTGGATTTTTCCCTAATTTTCTGGATTTTCCCCCTAATTTTTGGGATTTATCCTTAATTTCTGGATTTTTTCCCTAATTTCTGGGATTTATCCTTTAATTTTCTGGATTTATTCCTTGTTTCTGAAAATATTAACATTTTTCAGAAATTATTTTAAGGAATTTCCTTATTTTTTTGTAATTTTCCAGGATTTTTTCTTCCTTTTTTTTTTATACAATTTTCGACCAGGAATCCATTCGACCAGGATCCTGGTCGAATTAGCCCCTGCTGTGCCTTGGTCGAAGGATTTTCGAGGAGGATGCTTTCGGTCAGGAGTCCTGGTCGAATTTCGGCCAGGATTTTTCCTTCTTTCCTTTTTTTTTTTTTTTTTTTTTACAATTTTCGACCAGGAATTTTTTTCGACTAGGATTTTCGTCCCTTTCGTTCAGGATTCTTGCTTTTTGACCGAATTAAGCTTCTCTTGCTGCCCAGGTCGACAGCTTTTCGAGCAGGAGTGTTTCGAGCAGAAGTCCTGGTCGAATTTCGGCCAGGATTTTTCCTACCCCCTTGTTCTTTTTCAAGCAGGAAATTTTCGGTCAGGATGTTGGGTCAGAATTCTTTGTTTTGACCGAATTAGCCACCTTTCTTGCCTTGGTCGAAGCAATTTCGAGCAGGATTGTTTCGACCAGGGTTTTCATTTGATTTCTAGTCGAATGAGTTTAAATTCTGGTCGATTTATGCTTAATTTTTAGCCTTAATCGACAGAACTTTGATCTCAGGTTATTCGAGCAAGATTTCCTCACTTTTTCTGGTCGAATGGGTCAGGAATGATTATTTTCATATCCTTTTACCTTGAAGTTGGGCCATATGTTTGGGCTGGACTTTTTTGGGTCCTTGATTTGGGCCTGGGTTTCTTGGGCCACCCTCTTAATGAGTCTTCATCCAGGGCCCATTTCTTAAATCTGGGCCTTATTTGTCAACTAACTGGGCCCTCTTTCTGGGCTTTCTTGGACTGGGCCTTTATCATGCTTTAATATCCAAAGCCCATTCAAACTTGGGTTGGGCTTGAACTCTTAAGCCTGACTTCCAGAATATTCTGGAATTTTCCATATCATTCCAGATTTTTCCATACTTTTCTAAGACTTTTCTAAAATATTCTGGAACATTCCAGATCCTTCCATTTTTGGGCCCATATGGGCTTTTTTGAGGCCCAAATCCCCTTCTTCTTGGCTATAAAGAGGTGGGATGAGAGTGTGATTCCTCACACCTCTCATTTCATTTCTTCAATCATCCTACAAATTTCTCCCTCTTT
This sequence comes from Apium graveolens, assembly GCF_009905375.1. Classification (NCBI taxonomy): domain Eukaryota; kingdom Viridiplantae; phylum Streptophyta; class Magnoliopsida; order Apiales; family Apiaceae; genus Apium; species Apium graveolens. The sequence goes on from NC_133650.1 coordinate 171,161,250, forward strand.
CAACTTTCCTCCTTTAGCTCCCAGCCTTCTTTTCCAGTCTTTACTAAATGGCTGACAAGAGTTCCGAGAGAGCGGCCAAGATAGCCTCGGCTTCAAAACGAGGTAAGGATATCGAGATCCGCTCTTCATATATGTCTTTAATTGATATGATTAACACTAGGGGGGATGAATATCCCTCCACTGCACATCTCGACTCTTTTAATCATTGTAATACTTGCCACAACATAAATTTCAATAAACTAAATGCTCGTTATAACGTCCTTCCTCCTTTTAGATTAGTTCCAGTCTCTGGTGGTGACCGTACTTGCCACTGGAGACCCGACACTCTCTTTATTTACACAGATGCCCTTAATGTTGGGCTTAGGTTTCCTTTCCATCCTTTTATTCCTCATCTTTTGGCTGATCTACAAATTAATCCGTGTCAGCTTCCTCCAAACGCCTGGAGGAATATTCTATGTTTTATGGTTTGTTGTCTTAGGGAGGGCTTTCCTCTTTCTGTAGCCGTTTTTAGGAAGGTCTTTCAGTGTTATAAAAGTTCTTCCAATATCTGTGGCTGGGTCTATGTCAAGCAAAGGCCCAAAAGCAAACATATCTTTAACAGCGCCTCTATTCCTGATAATAATCAAAATTGGAGGAATAGTTTCATTGGGTTACGTTGGGAGAATGGTGACTGGGGCACACTTTTTCGATCTTCCTTCGGGAAGGTCAGTGATGGTAGCCTCAAATCCATTCACTTAACTCCTGAAGAAACTATTATTTATAATGGGCTTACTCAGGATGATGGCACCACCACCAGCTGGACTCTCTTAGAGGAGTTTTCCCTGATTCATGTGGGACTATCCTCTGTTTCTCAACAGGGTATTTTTCTTCCCTTCTCAATTTTACTTCGTTTCATGCATTATTAACATCACTTATTTTGTCCTTTGCTTTGTTTCAGCTGCTAAGGAGATTAACGAGGACAATGTTCCTTTGGTTGAGGAAACAGCTAGGATGAAGAAAGCTCGGCTCGCAGGCCTAGACACCCGGGGAAAGGCCACGGAGCCTATCTTTTTGAAGAAGCACAAAGAGCCTATAGGGGAGGCTTCAACTGAAGGAGCTGGAGGCCATGGTGCTCCTATCACTGCTGCTGCCCCTACTGCTGCTGCCACAGGCGCGTTTCAGCCTCTCTGGGGATTCCGCCGAGGGGACACCGTAGTTGGTTCAACGAAACATGCTTGGGATTGGTCCTACCATAGCGTGACTCCCAAGGATTTTACTGATGTGGTGGCCACCCCTGATCTTGAGAGGATTAAGCTCATGGGAGCTCAGTCTCTGGCTTCGGTATGCCTTCTCCTTTTTGAACTTATTTTTCATTCTTGTAGCATTTTCTTGCCTTATACTTTGTCAATTGCTTTGTTCCAGTCTAACGCCTACTTTCAAGGCGCTGTGAGGCAAGCCGAATCGTGGAAGCGGGCTTCTGATAAGGCCGATAATGCCCTCAGGAGGCAACAGAAGAAGTATGCTACCCTGGAGAAGAAGCTCAAGCGCAAGGAGGAAGAACTCGGAGAGTCTAACGCCGAACTGGTGGTACTTCAGGCGGAGAAGGATAAAGCTATAGACAACTATCTGGACTCGGAGGAGTTTGCCCAATCCATAAGGATTAGGGATGATTCAGTCTTTCCCGGGTTTTTTAGGACTGGTTGGGACACGGCCCTTGGGACCGTGAACGAGGCTTGTCCTGATATTAACCCGGCGGACTACATCTGCCCTGATGACTAGGCTTTGCTACAGAGGTTTCGTACCCGAGTAGTTATCCCGGACCATGTTCCTCAGGATCCACTCCTTCCTCCTCCCGAGTCTTCTTCCAGACCTGCTGAGGATGACAACTCTTCCTCCTCCTCCGAGACGACAGAGACATCCAGCGAGAGTGGAGAGGATGATAATATGGATGCTGAGGGCACCTCAGCTTCTTAGAGCTTTTTCAGCCCTGCGTGGCTTGTTTTATTTTCGAGACCTTTTTTTTATCAAATTTCTTGTAATATTTATCTGATCATATTTTATCACCTTTTATGCTTGCATCCATGCATATGGTTTTTATTCGTTAGGCCACAAACATACTTTGAAGAATTCATGAATTTCATAAAATTGTCTGGGATTCGTCCCTTACACAAGTCTTAATAAACTTTGTAATAAAACTAAAACATATAAATCCTAAGCAAGCAAAGCTTCAAGGTGCTTTTCAACCTACTCGCCATCATGACGAGTGAGAATCGTATCCGGCTGCCCTACACATAGTAAACCTTCAGGTTTTGTGCATGCCAAGTTCTCGGGACTTCAAAACCATCCATAGTCTCTAGCTTGTAGGTTCCTCTACCTTGAACACTCTTGACTCTGTACGGCCCTTCCCAATTCGGGGCAAGCTTCCCTTTTTGTCCTACACCAGATGTTTCTATCTTCCTCAAGACTAGATCCCCTTGTTTAAAAAACCTTTCTTTAACCCTTAGGTTATAGTAGAATGAAGCCTTTTTCTGATATTCTACTATCTTTGCATGTGCCCTATCTCGCACTTCATCGATCAGATCCAGGGCTAACCTTTGCCCTTCCTCATTTTCTTCTGCATTGAAAGCCTGAATCCTTGGAGAGGAATGTGATATCTCTACTGGAACTACTGCTTCTGCCCCATATGCCAACATGAAGGGAGTTGCTCCTGTCGTGACTCTACAGGTAGTCCTGTAGGCCCATAATATTGGAAGTATCTCATCTACCCAGTTATTTTTTGACTTCTCAATCCTCTTCTTTAGTCCATCCAGGATTATCCGATTTGCTACCTCTGCTTGGCCATTGGCTTGCGGGTGAGCCACAGAGGTGAATCGTAACTCAATTTCATTTTCTTAACAATACTTCTTGAATTCCTCATTATTGAATTGTGTTCCATTGTCAGTGACGAGGATACGGGGAATTCCATATCGGCACATAATGTTTTCCCACAAGAATTGTGCAACCTTCTTAGTAGTGATTTTGGCCAAGGGTTTGGCTTCGATCCACTTGGTTAAATAATCAATGGCTACAATCAGAAATTTCCTTTGTGCCGTGGCCATAGGAAAAGGCCCTAGAATATCCATCCCCCACATGGCAAAGGGAATAGGCGAGTTGATAGAGGTCAGCATCTCGGGGGGTTGTCTAACAACTGGTGCATGCTTTTGACAGCGATCACACTTCTTCACATATTCTTTGGCATCAGCCATCATTTCTGGCCAATAGAAGCCTAAACGGGTTATCTTATGAGCCAAGGCCCTGCCCCCCAAGTGCTGCCCACAAATACCTTCATGCACTTCCTCAAGAGCCAAGCGTGCATCGTCAGGCCTGAGACACCTCAAGTAAGGAACCACGAAAGATCTCTTACAAAGAATTCCATCTATCAAGGAGTACCTTAGTGCTCGAATAGTTAACTTCCGTGCCTCAGTTGTATCACTTGGCAACCAACCGGTCTGAATGTGAGCCTTGATGGGATCAATCCATGACGTCCCCAAGCCTATAGGAGCCACAAGCTTAAAATCTATGCTCCGTGTCTTCAAAACACGGAAGTACACACTTCCTGAACTTTCTTCAATCTTAGACGAAGCGAACTTTGATAGCACATCTGCTTTAGCATTTTCTTCCCTTGAAATGTGTTCAACATGGCATTCATTAAATTGGGTCATCACAGCCCTTACTAGGCGAACATACTTAGCCATCGTATCATCCCTTGCCTCAAATTCTCCCTTTACATGGGATATGATCAGCTTCGAGTCTCCACGGACCTTTAAGTTTTTGACTCTAAGTGTCCCAGCTAGACCAAGGCCAGCAATCAGGGCTTCATACTCTGTATCATTGTTTGTGGTTGGGAAGTCTAGCTTCATAGCATACTCAATTAGGAATCCATCAGGGCTTTGCAAAACCAACCCTGCTCCACTGGAATTTGTTTTTGATGCTCCATCAAAATAGAGAACCCAATATTCTTTCTCCTTGTCCCCATTGTCGACTCCCTTGTCTTGAGGTATGGTATCTTCCTGCCCCCCGACTTCTTGGTTGGGTATGGTACATTCCACCACGAAGTCAGCTAGTGCCTGGGCTTTTATGGCCGTACGTGGCTTATACTTGAGATCGAACTCTCCCAACTCTATTGCCCACTTAATCAGTCTCCCACTTGCCTTGGGACTGTGAATGATATTTCTCAGCGGCTGATTTGTTAGCACTTCAATCTGGTGAGCTTGAAAATAAGGACGCAGCTTTCTTGAAGCCATTACCAAGGCTAAAGCGAATTTCTCAATAGTTGAATAATTCAACTCTGCACCATGCAAGATTTTGCTAACATAGTATACGGGTTTCTGGATTTTCAGTTCCTCCTTAACCAACACCGCGCTCAAGGCGCTTTCTGAAACAGCCAAGTACAAGAATAAAACTTCACTCAGAACTGGCTTGGCCAACAACGGGGCCTGGCCCATATACTTCTTTAACTCTTCAAATGCCTTCTGATTTTCCTCACTCCATACAAAGTCTTTAATGTTCTTTAATGACTTGAAGAATGACAAGCACTTGTCTCCTGACTTGGAGATGAATCGTCCTAGCGCAGCAACCCTTCCTGTGAGTTTTTGAACATCCTTGACAGTTTTTGGGGGTTCCATGTCCAGGATTGCCTTTATTTTATCGGGGTTAGCCTCAATTCCCCTCTTTGAGACCATCAATCCCAAGAATTTTCCAGATCCTACTCCGAAAGCACACTTCGTAGGATTCAACATCATCTTGTGGTACCTCAGGACCTCAAAAGCTTCCCTCAAATGGGTTATATGATCAGTCTTTACTAGACTCTTGACTAGCATGTCATCAACATAGACTTCCATAGTCTTCCCAATAAGATCCTTAAAAACTTTATTCACCAACCTCTGATAGGTGGCTCCTGCATTCTTGAGACCAAACGCCATAACAAGATAACAATAAACACCAAAGTCAGTGATAAATGATACCTTTGGAATGTCATTCTTATGCATTTTGATCTGATTGTATCCGCTAAATCCATCCATGAAACTCAGCATCTCATGCCCAGCAGTGGCATCAATCAAAGTATCAATTCTCGGCAACGGAAAACAGTCTTTGGGGCATGCATCATTCAGATCAGTGAAGTCTATACACATCCTCCACTTTCCATTAGCCTTCTTCACCATTACAGGGTTGGCTAGCCACTCCAGAAATTGGATCTCCTCAATGAAACCAGCTTCTAAGAGCTTTTCTACTTCCTGTTTTATAGCCTCTTGTCTTTCCGGGGCAAAATTTCTTTTCTTTTGTTTCACTGTCTTCCGGCTTGGATCCACGTTTAGCTTGTGAGTAATTAACTCCGGGTCTATGCCTGGCATATCAGCTGCTGACCATGCAAACACATCACTATTTTCTTGCAAAAATTTCACTAACTTCCCTCTAAGGGGCTCCTCTAATGTAGCTCCAATGAAAGTCATCCTCTCAGGATTCTTGGGGTCTAAAGGAACCGAAACCAATTCTTCTGCTGGCCTTCCTCTATTCTCATCATTTTCTCGAACATCCATATCTTCAATAGGAAGAACCTGCCCCCCGACTCCATCTGCCCTCAAAGAGGCCACATAACAGCTTCTAGCCATTTTTTGATCTCCTCTCTCTTCTCCAATCCCGTTTCGGGTGGGAAACTTCATGACTGAATGGTAGGAAGAGGGGACTGCCTTGAAGGCATGTATCCCTGTTCTCCCCATGATAGCATTATAAGTTGAACTAGCCTTTACCACCACGAAATCCAGCATCTGCGTTGCTTGCTTTGGCTCCGTACCTATGGTGGTTGGCAATTTAATTATCCCTTCCACAGGACATTCTACTCCAGCAAATCCATATATCGGCATGTCGGTTGGTGTCAACTGGGAGTCGTTATACCCCATCCTTAGAAAGGTGTCGTGGAGCAAGATATCCACAGAAGCACCATTATCCACAAGGACCCTCTTAACCGGGCTATTTCCTATTATCGGTGTTATGACCAGCGGGTCGTCATAGGGAAACTTCACACCCTCTAGGTCGGAATCATCAAAAGCCAATGTTACTTCTGTCATGGCCCTCTTCGGGGCTTCTCCAACAATATGCATAACCTCCCTAGTATATGCCTTTCTGGAATTTTTGGACAATCCAGCAGCAGTTGGACCTCCAAAGATCGTGTTTATCACTGGCCCTCGAGGGCGTCGCGGTCCTCCAAAAATTGCATTTATAACCGGCCCTCTAGGTTGGGGATTCCGCCCCTGATCGTCTTGGTCTCTCCTACGATCTTCAAAGTTCTTCCTTCCATTATTATTTCTGTCCCCTCCATCTCCAGTATACTTGTTCAATCTTCCTTTTCGAATCAAAAACTTAATTTCATCTTTCAATTGCCTACACTCATCGGTGTCATGGCCAACATCTTTGTGAAACCTGCAGTACTTGCTCTTATCTAGCTTGGCAGGATCAGCCTTCAAGGGCTTAGGCCAGCGAATATCTCTGTCTTTCTCAATCTCCATCAAAATTTGACTTCTAGGAGCATTCAGCTTAGCATATTCAGTGAACTTTTGCCCAGGTCCTCCCTTCTTGGGGGTTGAATCAGGATTTTGTTCGGTTCTAGGATACTTGTCCTTAGCGATATACTCCAGATCAGTTTTTCGCTTTTTGCCTCCAGTGGGATCATTACTTACTGCAGTCTTCCTCATGCTTTCTTCAACCTTGATATACTTCCCTGCCCTCTCCTGGAGCTGCAACATATTTTCAGGGGGACGTTTGGCCAAAGACATCTTGAAAAACTCATCCCTAGTTCCTTGTTGCAGTGCTATCATGGCTACCTTATCATCAAGGTCTGGGACTTTTAAAGCCTCCTTTGTAAAACGATTCAGGTAGTCTCTCAAAGATTCCTTTGCTCCTTGCACAATACTCATGAGAGATGCTGAACTTTTCTCATGGACTCTCCCACTGATGAACTGCTTAATGAAAGCCTGACTTAACTCCCGGAACGATCCTATAGAGTTTGGGGGCAAGCGACTATACCATCTTTGAGCCATACCTGACAGGGTTTGAGGGAAGGCCCGACACTTTATAGCATCATTCACGGGTTGCAGCAGCAGTGCATTAGAGAATGTCCTAACATGATTTGCGGGGTCTCCCGTGCCATCATAGGCTTTGATAGTTGGCATCTTGAATTTTCTTGAGATATGGGCATTCATTATCTCTTCTGTGAAGGGCGGAGTTGGATCATCAGGATCTCCAAGGGGAAGGAGATTGCTTGGATCAGTTCTTGGGACAGCAGCCCTTCTTCTTACCGGACCATCCAGGTCAATGATAGGAGGAGGATTTCTCCCCCTAGGAGGTATGTGGGGTCTGGTGGCCGGGTGAGCCTCCAAATCACGCCTCAGCCTCTGGATTTCAGCCTCATGAGCCCTGATCCTTTCCTGCACTACTTGGGGATTCGCCCCTGGGGTGCTTTGGGGGCGTTGCCTTTCATCGGCCATTGGCTCTTTTCCAGGACGCCTCCTTCTCGGGGCCACTTTATCATCCGAAGATTCGGAGTCCCTCTCAGTGTATGGACCAGAAAATTCCCGATCCTCAGGGATAGGACCCAAACCTCGTATATAGGGGGGCGACTGCCCTCGTGCTTCACTTCGCCCAGCATATCCGCTTCCTCCAACCTCAGGGTGAAGGGGCATCCCATAAGGGGGTTAGTAGTAACAATAGTTGAATATTCATACCCAACGGGTCGAGAATTCACAGGTATATGTATTTGTTGAACTTGAGGATTCGTACCTTGAATAGGGGGAGTTGTCCCTTGTAGCTGGGGTTGAGTTGCCCCTGTCTGGGCTTCCTCCTGAGTAGATGCATAAGTTGAATGGGGAGGAACCTCCACGGTTGATGAAATCACCTGGGTTGTCTCTGATGGTGTTCCTTCCTCTATAGCTCCAATTGTTCTCCGTGTTCTCGCCATGATTGTTGTTGTTTTCCCACAGACGGCGCCAAATGTTATGGATAAAAAACTAATATATATATAATTGTTGTATTTAGTACTAAGGAACGTGAGCTTCAAGGCTCGATTTGACTGCTCTTGTGTTTCGTGACTCAATCTGCCTTAACAAGATGCCTACGTACCTTGCTGATTGCCAAGGATCAAGTCAAAAAACGTAGTTCTGATTTGTGGGGTGAGACCCCTTATATAGATGTTGGGAGTCCTTGAATTGGACTTGGTATAGGAGACCTGGTGGGCAAGTCTCATAATTAGAATGGACTTTGGAGTCCTAGATAGTAGGAAACTGATTCCTTATCCTTTTAGGTCCCCTTGAGGATAATCTATAAGGATTTATATCCTTATCAGGACTCTTCTCAATAGCTAATTTTTTCCTTATTAATTAATTACGAAATTAATTAATAATCAGGGCTTTTGGGCCTCTTTTATTCCATCAGACCTGATCTGGTCCATCAGGCTTAACCTTTCTGGTCTGAATATCATACATCTTCTTATTGGGCCTATCAGCCCATTAATTATAAAATCAGGACTTATTTATCACTATCATCAGCATATCGCGACTATCCGGATAATATGAATTTACTGCTTAGAATACCAAGAACCTATTCAGTGAATAGTTACCGTACAATAAACTCCTTCTACCCTACAATCTCGATTAAATACAAGGCATGGATCTCGTGTCAAGCCTATCTAATTTAATCACTTGCTTACCATTTACTATGCTTAGTTCTATGCAAATTAGAAACTCCTTTATAATTTCATTCACTCTGGCCAGAGATTCCTGAACTAGCATAAGTGGATCAGCCTTGAACATTCACTTCCTTCACTTGAAGGGGTAGATCCTTTATTGATCATACACTATCTTCGTGTACAAATTCCTATACCCATGCAGTAGAGCCCTAATAATTGTCCCTGGAGACTAAGAACTAAACCAAAGCATAGTTCAGTGTACACAAGATGACTATGATGACCTCAAGTCTAAGGATACTTGTACAACTATCACTATGTGAACAACTGCTGACACGTGAGTGAACTCCATCAGTTGTTCAGCTGGGCGAGTCATGTTCAGTGAACTTATTCTATAATAAGCATCTACATACTAGCTATAGTGTCACCACACAAATGTCTATGAGAACAGACATCCTTCATAATGAAGCAAGCATAGTATGTACCGATCTTTGCGGATTATTAATTACCAGTTAGTAATCCTATGACCAGGAACTATTTAAGTTTAGAGTTATCATCTTTTAGGTCTCACTATTATGATCTCATCATAATCCATAAAAAGCTTTACTCTAAACTATGGCATATCTTATTTAAACACTTAAATAGATAAAGCCCGTAATAAAAACAAAACTAGTCTTTTATTAATATCAATGAAATCAAAACAGATTACATAAAAGTTATTCCTAAATCCTAATGCATGATTGGACTTAGGACATATTCCTTTCAATGTGTAGAAGTAATGTGATCGACCTTGTGTTATAAAATAAATCTGATGATCGCTGAATAGATTTGTTATACTTAGTAATTGTAAGAGATGATGATGGGAATATTACCAGTATGGAAGACCGGAAGTGAAGTTATGAATAAGATAATATGCAACAATAATTAGAGTTTTTATCGATCAATGAAGGTAAAATGGACCCAATAAGGGATAGAAGGTATATGGAAATGAATGGGCTGTTACCTGAGTGTTTCCCTAATTTGATACTTGGTAGTGAAGGATTACAACGAACTCATATAATAATGACAATCAGGTGTATAATTTTCAAAATTTTAAACAGTTTTCAAAAAGAGATTTTCATAACAATATTTTTCTAAAAGTCCTTGGAACACAACAAATTTTAAAACTTGGTTGTCAAACTACTTCTTGAGTTGTCGTTTGTCATAAAATTCAGATTATCCAGGAAAATACTTGTCCTAGAAGTTAGTATGGTTCAATTAGAAGGCTAAGTGGACCCACTATTATGGAGAAGATTTGATTATTCCTAGTAGAAGAGTGCACATATTGTTCAATAAGTTTAACAATAGGACCAATATACGGAGAAGCTGTCTATTCACGTTCTGAGACGATTAGAGTTCGAAGAATATGTCGATTCACGAGAAGCCGAGTACGAGCAAAGAAGATTAAGGGAATCTCCAGATTTTCTAAAGGAAGCATGTTATTAGCAAGGAAGTGAATATGATCCGTAGTGTAAGCGGAAATTTGGAAGAATGCAAATAGGGTCAAATTATAGGAATATTGAACATGGAAGTATGACGCTATGATACAAGACCTAATAAAAGGGGGAAATTATATTAATAATCGATTTAAGAAAGGCTTTCTGAGAACTTTTTAAAGTTGATATATGACTCGGAATGAGACCTATCGGTTGGACAAGCGTTGAAACTGTAATCAGAGGTAATGTGGATGATGACCAATGATATCATTTTTCTATAAAACTATATATATTCTTATGAATCTTGAATAAAGTATGAACCTCTTTCATGATCAGCTCTATAAGGTGACCAGAAAGTTGTTGAATCCCTTTCAAATCTTTCCTTCTTCAAAATATTGCTTTCTGATTGGGACAAGCAGTGTTATGGTGTGACGCTTTGTCGAAATGACAAAGAGTCTGGTGGGACGCCACCTAATCATGTGCTGTATACCATATAGTATGAAAGACTGGCCATCTTGAGTACAAATATGATTGTCTCACTCATATCTAAATTATCATTCATTCTTTCTTCTTCAATATTGATTTCTTGATTTATGAATCCTTTCGATTATTTTCTTATACTATTATCCCTTACAAAAAGTTTCCAATCAGAATCATATACACAAATTCCTTCTTGTGTAAGGTCTATTCCTTGAATATTTTAAAAAGAAGTGAAATGGAATCGTGTAGCCGATGAAGTTATATGATAAGTGTGGATAGTTGCAAGCCGATAAATGGTGGACATTTGCGTGTAGAGAAGAACCCTTATACCAATGACGTGGTTGTTACGAGGACATCAAATCAGAGGCGGAAATATGTATACATGATACGTTGCAAATATGAGATATGGGCGTGACTTGAAGTAGTTAGCGAACCGTATGAGAAAATTAAATAAAGGAATAAGAAAGTAAAGTTGTGTATATTGGATAAGGCAAATGATTGATTAGACAGCAAAAGCGATTGAAGAAATTCTTAATAATAACCAGATAATTGAATAATACATTCTAAAGATGAAGATATGGTAATTCAACTGTAAGGATTTTTAAGAAGTGATGCTTTTAAGCCAAAGGAATTCATTCACAAGATTATGCGAATATCGGTTGAGACCATGTGTTGGTTATTAGAAGTTGAACGAGTTTAACTAATAAGAACAAGTATTGTCGAGGATAGACGAATTTTTGGAGAGAGAGCTTCAAAAGAAACATGAACCGGAAGAAATTTTAGAATAATTTGTAATAATACTCAGTAGTGACATTCGTTTATAATCAATGGATATGAGAAAGGATATGATATAATAAGAATTGTTCGCTATAATCTTAAGTTAAACTAAAATATGAGTTGTACTGGCTAGTATTATATGTGATGGTGAAATGGTGAGTTTAAAGATGGAAGTTGATTGGTCTACTTGTGAGCTGATTGATTGATTGTTGGTGTCGGCTTGAGTCCGGATGGTAGTCAATAATATAAAGGAGATGCTGCCCAAATTTTCAGAAAATACCCTAATTTTAACGATAGAAAGTATACTTCCGTGTATTATCAATATTCATGTTAATACTCCAAATGATTGTGATCTCGGTTCTTGAAAGAGGTTGTCACAACCAATCCGACTATATATAATTGGTCTTTGATTTAATTTAACTAGTCATCACTTGGTGCAATTGATCAATTAAATGAATTAATTGGTTAATTTTACCAATTAATGGTCAGTTAGATGGAAATCGATTCCAATTAGATTAAGTCAAATTTTGATGTGGCTTTCAAATCCGAAATCAAAGCAATGAGGAATTTGGGGGGAGGTAAGGACACCTGTAGAGTTCGGAAGTTGCTGCAAGCGTGCAAGGCTTTAGTTGGATGAGTATGCCCTTAGTAATAAATAAGAGAGATAGAAAGTTATTTGTATGGACAGGAGAGAAGGATGTTGTTAGGAATGAAAAATTTAAAATAGAGCAAAGAGCAAAGAGAAGGAAGGAAGGAAAGGAAGAAGGGAGATGGAATCAAGAAGAGGTTTGTACCTACACCAATATGGATTTTATTAACCCATCAAAAAGATTCTATCATCTACAATAAAGTTTTATCAAAGGGTGTCTTGTTTGTTTTGATAATCATACAATAAATGATTTATCAAGTATTTCTGTTTTGAATAAAAGGTGAGCTACAGTTTTAGTTCAGTTTCTGATTGATATTGATACTTAGGTTGTTGTTAAATATCAAAAGTGGTATTAATATAGATGATTGATGTTTATTTCAGTATGGGATGTTGTGAGCATCAAAGTTCGTATTAATATCTAATTTGATGTGACATCAAAATAAGTATTAATATCAGGAGTTCGGTTGTGAATGAGCTATGAAAATGAAGAACGGAAATAGGATAGAAAGTGGAATCAAAAGGATGATAAGAAAATTTATAGGTAAGATATAGGTATCATGAGGGATAGAAGTACGGTGAAAAATTTAGGAAGCATTGGCAAATGGAGATAGAGAATGCATCCCAGGAGCACGATCAAGTACTGAGGCCTAAAGAAGATATTTAGTGACCAGACATAAAGATAAAATGGGGAGGAAACATGTAGATTAATATTAGACCTACCCAAGAGCTAAGGCAGGACATCAAAGACTGGATGGATACATTTCGTCAGGAAACACCATAGTGAAGTCACCTGAGAACCAAAGTTGTCTAATAAGTGGAATAGTCGTTGCTTGAAGAAAGGGTGATACGTCATCAGATCCAGAAATTGATTATAAATGATCTATATTATTTAATTTGAGAACTAACATGAGTATTCAGAATGCAAGGAATTATGTCAAACTGGAATAGTATATACCACTCCTAGATGAACGAACAATAAGTAAGGAAGAACTAAAAGATAGAAATTTGGCTACAATAATGCAAGGGATTCAAGCTACTTCGAGAAGATGATACGAGACATGGATGTCAAGGAAGACTTTTCGATAGTGTGGCACAAAGGAAGAATAAGCATTATATGTTACTAGACGTCAAGGAAGAGCATTGCAGTCAGTTCATATGAGAACTACCTAAAACCAAAAATGATAATAAGAATTAGAATATGCTGGTTATGCCTCCAGATTAGTATACTTTCTTCTAAGTAGTAAGAGAATTTCACTCGGAAAATTTACTCGACTGTGATTCAAGGAAATTAAGGTATGATGTTACATTTATGCGCCAATCTTATCCAATCATAATTTTCTCGTTAATTTTACTCTAATGTAATTTCGAGAGCATCAGAAATCGAATACGCCCTGGTTTCAGTACATTATTCGCAGATGGACGAGAAGATTAAGAGAATGACTAAACAGCCTCGAATGCGGTTGGAAGCGATTACAAACTAGTTGAATTAAACAGAGAAACATGTGGGAATGAGATTCAGCAACCAGTCACTATTGGAAACGTTCATAAGCACGAACTTCTAGAATTAGAAAGAAAAGAAAATTAATAGACGTTATGCTGGTCCTTTTGGAAACAGTAAACTAGAGAAGATAAGTGTAAGTTAGCTGGCTTCACCGCCACATGTATACATGGTTCATAGGGTGTTTATATATGTATAATCACGAAAAGTAATTAAGCCCCATTATATACAAAATGGAGACTTGAGTTGAGTTGTAGGACCAACTAACAGAATATGAGGTCAGCGAGAGGTTGTTGAGTAATGGGTAATACTGCGAGTAAACGTTTTATGAAAAGTTGTAAGGTTGAGAGGTCAACCTGAGAAAAGGAAAGTGAGATACTGGAATATATCATTATCTGATACTTAGTGCGATTCTGAGAACAAAATCCTTTTAAGTGGGGGAGGATGTAATATCCGGGACATGACGCATAATTATTTTTATCAATAAATGATTATTATATGATTATTATGTGATTTTTGGTGAATTATTTGATGCTTGGTGATATTATTTGAATGTTCATATGTGGTAAAGTCAAGGTATGTTGATTTTATCATGTCCAGAATAAAATATAGATAATTAAGGTATTTTCTGGTAATTTTTGGAGTATTATATGATTTTATATTGATTTATGAATTTATTAACTATTTTCTGAATATTTACAAAATTATTTTATAAAGTCGGGAATCGTCCAACCTCAACCGTTTTTATGTTTTTACAACCCGAAACTCTTCCGAAAACTCCTTCCTAACCTAATCTGGTAATTCCGGACACTTTTCATATTTTGACTTTTTCGATCCGGATTACGGTTTGACCCGTGCGCGGCCCGACGCGATATTTTCGATACGCTAACCCTTTTCGATAACATTATCTCCGTACAATCGGTTTATAAAAGCCCGGTTTTTGATAATTATCCGAAATAGGATGGCGTTTATCCAAAACAGGATAGTGCTTATCCAAAATAGGATAGTGTTTATCCAAAAAGGATAATGTTTATCCAAAAGTATATTCAAGGAATATTCTAAAGTATATTCAGGGAATATTCTATCCAAAAGTATATTCAAGGAATATTCCAAAGCATATTCAAGGAATATTCTATCCAAAAGTATATTCAAGGAATATTCCAAAGCATATTCAGGGAATATTATATCCAAAGTATATTCAATGAATATTCCAAAGTATATTCAAGGAATATTCTCCAAATTTCCTCTATAAATAGCCCTTTCTGTAGTTTTATTTCGCGCATATAATTATTTCACCAGTAAAAATTTTCGTGTTCTTCATAATTAAACCGCGATTCGAAGGTGTTATCGAACTCCGATTCGGGCGTGCAATATATTAAAATGAAGCTCTCGAAATCCTCTTTCTGAATCAACCATTTGTTTTTGCCCAAAAATCAAGGTATTTTTCTGATTTAGTTATTTAAATTCGAATTACTTATGGATTAAATTAGGAATTTTTGTTTTTGATATTTTTGATGTGATTTGATGGCATAATCCTTTAGATCTTTTCTTCCTGGTCATTTTAGTATATTATATGTCAAAAACTGAGTTCAATAACATGCTTATATTGATGTTTGATTCTGTGAATGAAGAAATAGGGTTTGTGTTCTTGAATGTTTTTAATTCGAAATTAGGGATTTTAATTTCATTGATTCTGGGTGGAAATTATGACCACCAATGCATTCATGAGATTCTCAGGAATCGATTCGTAATTTTTAGTTGATTTAAGGAACCGTAGTTTAGCAGATCGGAAAAGCTCGGGATCGCCGTTAATGGCGATCGCCGGCAACCGGCGACGGGGATGGTTAAATTACAGAAACGTCCCTGTAGTTTGGCCAGATTTATATTTCAGTCCCTGGAAATTTAAATCTTTACAAATTATGGATTTATGTTTATTTTGATTTTAAAAAATGATATTTTTATTATTTTAAAAATCAGAAAATTGTTTATTTATTTATTTTAAATACAAAAAAATTATTTTTAATTATTTATCTATTCAAAAATAAATCTAATTTATTTTATTAATTAATATTAATTAGTTTTTAATTATTTTAATTAATCAGTTAATTTAATATTAATTGATTGATTAATTTAGTTAACTATTAATTAATTTTAATTAATTTAATAATTGGATTTAATTATTTAAAATTGATTTAAAAATTTTGAAAAATAGTTTCGAGCTTTAAAATATTATTTTAAATTATTTTCAAGGCTCGATAATTATTATAAAATTATTTTAAAGTCCAATTTGGGTATTCGAACCCTATTATTTAATTATAAAATGATTCGAAGTCCAATTTTTATTTCCGAAAAATGTTTTAAAATTCGTATTAAATACCTGGAAAATTATTTTGACCCCGAATCTTCTTTGAAAAATTATTTGGATTGAATATCTTACGTGTTATGTGTTATATGTGACCTGATTGCTATATAAAATGATTGTATGTGCATTGTTTGACTGTTTCTACCGTAACTTTTAATTCGTACGTCGGATTTGGGTGAAACGAACGGTAGATACAAGCTTGTATCGAATAGAATGAGTTGAGAAATAATGTTGATGAGTATATGTGATGTCTAACAGAGGAAGCAAGATGTAGAAAGGGAAAGCAATTAATTAGTGAGTGGGAACCAATTGACAAGTGTTAGTGAAGTGAAAGCGAATTGATAAGGCAAGTGTCCCTGAACTTTCTTGTAATATACTTGTGAACACTTTTACCTTTGTTTCAGGCCCCACTCTCGGTGGGTTTTAACTCTTTTCATTATGTTGCAATTATTCCCAGTAATTCCTATTCTATATTACAAGTACTTTGAAGTACTTAACCCTAAACCCTGATTTTTATTGATCTTGAGCCATGAGCCTGATTTCTTGTAAACCCTTGATTGCTGAATTCTTGAATACGAACCACACCTATATGATACTACTCCACAAATACATATCTACCACATACTGATCTTTGATATGAGATTGTCTATCAGATGAACCTTTGTGCCTTGTATAACAGAAGACCATTCCTTGTAACCTTTGCACCCTTGGTCTTCTACACTTTGATTCTTTTCTTGAATTGAAAGCCCAGCTTCTTGTTGACCTTGTTATACCTTTCTGGTGTTGTGAAGCACCTTATGCTTCAAGATAAATGTTATTTATGATTCAGTTTATTGAAGTACATTTCTTATCATGTTATTACTATGGAATTGGATTGTTTTTAAATATAGACCAGATTCGTGGTCAGACCAGATTCGTGGTCGTATTAGGCCAATGGGTGCCTTGGATCCAGTATATAGAGCAAAGCTGGGAGCCTTGCTCGGGGTTAGTGCGTGACTGATCAGCAGCCTAACCTTGGTTTTTTAAATAAAAGTGAATATCCAATTCTAATCATTGTTTATCAGAAAACTTGATTCCCTATATCATTTCAGTTGATCATTATTAAATCTCAGTGTTATCATGGTGACTTGCCGAGCTCGTTAGCTCACTCTTGCGAATATGTTTATGTTCTTTTCCAGTTAAAAAGAAATTTGGTGATGGCAAGGATCCCCAGTCGAGTGTGCCAGCTAGGTTTACAGGTTGAAGTGGAATGAGCTAGCGGGAGTTGTGTGGTTTAGTGTGAGCTAAAAGTTTGTAATAAAGTTTGACTTCAAATGTAAGATAAATAAATTTGGGCTTTGGTACGTTTGTAATAAATAAGGTTGTGGCTTGTGGACATACTTTAAACTGTTACGATCCTTGATTGTGGTAAGTAGGGTCATTGCATATATATTATTATATTTATAAACAGGTTTAAATATGGTGTGTGTATGTGTTGTGGGCCCCAAACTTCTGACCCGGGTTTGGAGGGTGTCACAGCCAGGACAGAAGTAACATTGGCTTTTGATGATTCTGACCTAGAGGGTGTGAAATTTCTTCATGACGACCCGCTGGTCATAACACCGATAATAGGAAATAGCCCGGTCAAGAGGGTCCTTGTGGATAATGGTGCTTCAGTGGATATCTTACTCCATGACGCCTTTCTAAGGATGGGGTATAACGACTCTCAATTGACCCCAACTGACATGCCGATATATAGATTTGCGGGAGTAGAATGTCCTGTAGAAGGGATAATCAAGTTGCCAACCACCATAGGTCAAGAACCAAGGCAAGCAACGCAGATGTTGGACTTTATGGTGGTAAAGGCTAGTTCAACTTATAATTCTATCATGGGAAGAATAGGGATACATGCCTTCAAGGCAGTCCCTTCTTCTTACCACTCAGTTATGAAGTTTCCCACTCGGAACGGGATTGGAGAAGAGAGAGGAGATCAAAAAATGGCTAGAAGCTGTTATGTAGCCTCTTTGAGGGCAGATGGAGTTGGGGGGCAGGTTCTTCCTACTGAAGATATGGATGTCCGAGAGAATGATGAGAAGAGAGGAAAACTAGCAGAAGACTTAGTTTCGATTCCTTTAGACCCCGGGAATCCTGAGAGGATGACTTTCATTGGAGCCACGCTTGAGGAGCCCCTTAGAGGGAAGTTGGTGAGATTTTTGCAAGAAAGTAGTGATGTGTTTGCGTGGTCAGCAGCTGATATGCCAGGCATAGACCCGGAGCTGATTACTCACAAGTTAAATGTGGACCCAAGCCGGAAGACAGTGAAACAAAAGAAAAAGAAACTTTTCCCCGGAAAGACAAGATGCTATAAGAAAAGAAGTAGAGAAGCTCTTAAAGGCTAGATTCATTGAGGAGATTCAATTTCCGGAATGGTTAGCAAACCCTGTAATGGTGAAGAAGGCCAATGGAAAGTGGAGGATGTGTATAGACTTCACTGATCTAAATGATGCATGTCCCAAAGACTGTTTTCCGTTGCCAAGAATTGATACTTTGATTGATGCCACTGCTGGGCATGAGATGTTGAGCTTCATGGACGGATTTAGCGGATATAATCAGATTAAGATGCACAAGGATGACATTCCAAAGGTATCATTCATCACTGACTTTGGTGTTTATTGTTATCTTGTTATGGCATTTGGTCTTAAGAATGCCGGAGCCACCTATCAAAGATTGGTAAATAAAATTTTTAAGGATCTTATTGGTAAGACTATGGAAGTCTATGTTGATGACATGTTAGTCAAGAGTCTAGCAAAGACTGATCATATAACCCATTTGAGGGAAGCTTTTGAGGTCCTGAGGTACCACAAGATGATGTTAAATCCTATAAAGTGTACTTTCGGAGTAGGATCTGGAAATTTTTTGGGATTAATGTTCTCCAAGAGAGGGATCGACCCCGATAAAATAAAGGCGATCCTGGACATGGAGCCACCAAAAACTGTCAAGGATGTTCAGAAGCTCACAGGAAGGGTTGTTGCGCTGGGACGATTCATCTCCAAGTCAGGAGATAAGTGCTTGTCATTCTTCAAGTCACTAAAGAACATTAAGGACTTTGTATGGAATGAGGAAAACCAGAAGGCATTCGAAGAGTTAAAGAAGTATATGGCCCAAGCCCCGTTGTTGGCCAAGCCATCTTTGAATGAAGTTTTATTCTTGTACTTAGCCATTTCAGAAAGTGCTTTGAGCGCTGTATTAGTTAAGGAGGAAGTGAAAATCCAGAAACCCGTATACTATGTCAGCAAAATTCTGCATGGTGATAAGTTGAATTATTCAACTATTGAGAAATTTGCTCTAGCCTTGGTGATGGCTTCAAGAAAGTTACGTCCCTACTTTCAGGCTCATCAAATTGAGGTGCTAACAAATCAGCCCCTGAGAAATATCATTCACAGTCCCAAGGCTAGTGGGAGGTTGATCAAGTGGGCAATAGAGCTGGGAGAGTTCGACATTAAGTACAAGCCACGGAGAGCAATAAAAGCCCATGCATTAGCTGACTTCGTGGTGGAATATACCATAGCCAACCAAGAAGTCGGGGGGTAGGAAGATACCATACCTCAAGACAAGGAAGTTGATAATGGGGACAAAGAGAAGGATTATAAGGAGAAAGAATATTGGGTTCTGTATTTTGATGGAGCATCAAAAACAAACTCAAGTGGAGCAGGATTGGTTTTACAAAGCCCTGATGGGTTCTTGATTGAGTATGCCATGAAATTAGACTTCCCAACCACAAACAACGAGGCAGAGTATGAAGCCCTGATAGCTGGCCTTGGCCTAGCTGGGACACTTAGAGTCAAAAACTTAAAAGTCTGTGGAGACTCGAAGCTGATCATATCCCAGGTAAAGGGAGAATTTGAGGCAAGGGATGATACGATGGCTAAGTATGTCCGCCTAGTAAGGGATGTGATGACCCAATTCAATGAATGCCATGTTGAGCATATTCCAAGGAAGGAAAATGCTAAGGCAAATACATTATCAAAGTTTGCTTCATCCGAGATAGAAGAAAGTTCAGGAAGTGTGTACTTCCGTGTTTTGAAGACACGAAGCATAGATGTTAAGCTTGTAGCTCCTATAGGCCTGGGGATGTCATGGATAGATCCCATTAAGGCCCAAATTCAAACCAGTTGGTTGCCAAATGATGCAACTGAAGCACGGAAGTTAGCTGTTCGGGCACTAAGGTACTCTTTGATAGATGGGATTCTGTATAAAAGATCTTTCGTGGTTCCTTACTTAAGGTGTCTCAGGCCCGATGAGGCACGCTTGGCTCTTGAAGAAGTGCATGAAGGTATTTGTGGGCAACACTTGGGGAGCAGGGCCTTGGCTCATAAGATAACCCGTTTAGGCTTCTATTGGCCATAAATGATGGCTAATGCCAAAGAATATGTGAAGAAGTGTGATCACTGTCAGAAGCATGCACCTGTTGTTAGACAATCCCCCGAGATGCTGACCTCTATCAACTCGCCCATTCCCTTTGCTATGTGGGGAATGAATTCTGGGGCCTTTCTCTATGGCCATGGCACAAAGAAAGTTCCTGATTGTAGCCATTGATTATTTCACTAAGTGGATTGAATCCAAACCCTTGGCCAAAATCACAACTATGTAGGTTGCACAATTCCTGTGGGAAAATATTATGTGATGGTATGGGATTCCCCGTATCCTAGTCACCGATAACGGAACATAATTCAACAACGAGGAATTTAAGAAGTACTGTGAAGAAAATGAAATTGAGTTACGGTTCACCTCTGTGGCTCACCCACAAGCCAATCGAATAATCCTGGATGGACTAAAGAAAAGGATCAAGAAATCGAGGAATAATTGGGTGGATGAGATACTTCCAATACTATGGGCCTATAGGACTACCTGTAGAGTCACGACTGGGGCAACTCCCTTCTTGTTAGCATATGGGGCAGAAGCAGTTGTTCCCGTGGAGATATCACATTCCTCTCCCAGGATTCAAGCTTTCAATGCTGAGGAGAATGAGGAAGGATAAAGGTTAGCCCTGGACTTAATTGATGAAGTGCGAGATGAGGCATATGCGAAGATAGTGGAATATTAGAAAAAAGCTTCATTCTACTACAACCTGAGGGTTAAAGAAAGGTTTTTCAAACAAGGTGACCTAGTCTTGAGGAAGATTGAAGCTTCCGGTGTAGGACAGAAAGGGAAGCTTGCCCCGAATTGGGAAGGGCCATACAAAGTCAAGAGTGTTCAAGGTAGAGGAACCTACAAGCTGGAGACTATGGATGGTTTTGAAGTCCCAAGAACTTGGCATGCACAAAACCTGAAGGTTTACTATGTGTAGGGCAACTGAATACGATTCTCACTTGTTAAGATGACAAGTAGGTTGAAAAGCACCTTGAAGCTTTGCTTGCTTAGGATTTATATGTTCTAATTTTATTTTAAAGTTTATTAAGACTTGTGTAAGGGATGAATCCCAAATAATTTATGAAAATTCATAAAGTTTTCGAAATATGTTTGAATATCTATGGCAAGGCAAGTAAAACCAAATGCGTGAAATGCAAGCACAAAATCTGATAAATAAAGTAGATCAAATAAATATTACAAGAGTTTCATAAATAAAGTCTCGAAAATAAGATGAAGAAAACAAGCCACGCAGGGCTGGAAAAGCTCTAAGGAGCTGAGGTGCCCTCGGCATCCATATCATCATCCCCTCCGCTCTCGCTAGATGTCTCTATCGTCTCGGAGGAGGAGGAAGAGCTGTCGTCCTCAGCAGGCCTGGAAGAAGACTCGGGAGGAGGAAGGAGCGGGTCCTGAGGAACATGATCCGAGAAAACTACTCGGGTACGAAACCTCTGTAGCAAAGCATCGTCATCAGGGCAGACATAGTCCGTCGGGTTAATATCAGGATAAGCCCCGTTCACGGTCCCAAGGGCCGTGTCCCAACCAGTCCTAAAAACCCGGGGAAGACTGAGTCATCCCTAATCCTCATGGACTGGGCAAACTCCTCCGAGTCCAGGTAGTTATCTATATCTTTATTCTTCTTTGCCTGAAGTACCACCAGCTCGGCGTTAGATTCTCCGAGTTCTTCCTCCTTGCGCTTGAATTTCTTCTCCAGAGCAGCATACTTCTTCTGCTGCCTCCTGAGGGCATTGTCGGCCTTGTCAGAAGCCCGCTTCCATGACTCGGTTTGCCTCACAGCGCCTTGAAAATAGGCGTTGGACTGAAATGAAACAATAGACAAAATGTAAGGCAAGTAAATACTACAAGTAAGAAATCTAAATTCAAGAAAAGGACATACCGAAGCCAGAGATTGAGCTCCCATGAGCTTTATCCTCTCTAGGTCAGGGGTGGAAACCACGTCAGTGAAATCTTTGGGAGTCACGCCATGATAGGACCAATCCCAGGCATATTTTGTGGATCCCACCACGGTGTCCCCTCGGCGGAATCCCCGGAGAGGCTGGAAGGTGCCTGTAGCAGCAGCAGCAGCAGTAATAGGAGCACTGTGGCCCTCAGCTCCCTCAGTTGAAGCCTCCTCCATGGGCTCCTTGTGTTTCCTCAAAAAGATAGGCTCCGTGGCCTTTCCTCAAGTGTCCAGGCCTGCAAGGCGAGCTTTTTTCATTCTAACAGTCTCTTCAACGGGAGGTACATTATCCTCGTTGATCTCCTTAGCAGCTGCACAAGAAAAAAAACAAAATAAGTGGTGTTAATAATGCATGAAATGAAATAAAATTGAGAAGGGAAGAAAAATACCCTGTTGAGAAACAGAGGATAGTCCCACATGAATGAAGGAGAACTCCTCTAAGAGAGTCCAGCTCGTAGTAGTGTCATCATCCCGAGTAAGCTCATTATAAATAGTAGTTTCCTCGGAAGTTAAGTGAATGGATTTGAGGCTACCATCACTAACCATCCCGAAGGAAGATCTGAAGAGTGTACCCCAGTTGCCATTCTCCCAACGTAACCGACAAAAGTATTCCTCCAATTTTGGTTGTTATCGGGAATGGAGGCGCTGTTAAAGATATGCTTACATTTGGGCCTTTGCTTAACATAGACCCAACTACAAATACTGGAAGAGCTATTATAGCACTGAAAGACCTTCCTAAAAATAGCTACAGAAAGGGGAAAACCTTCCCTAAGGCAGCAGACCATAAAACATAAAATGTTCCTCCAAGTGTCGTCATCCCGAGTAAGCTCATTATAAATAGTAGTTTCCTTGGAAGTTAAGTGAATGGATTTGAGGCTACCATCACTAACCTTCCCGAAGGAAGATCTGAAGAGTATGCCCCAGTCGTCATTCTCCCAACGTAACCCAACGAAACTATTCCTCAAATTTTGGTTGTTATCGGGAATGGAGGCGTTGTTAAAGATATGCTTACATTTGGGCCTTTGCTTAATATAGACCCAACCACAAATACTGGAAGAGCTATTATAGCACTGAAAGACCTTCCTAAAAACAACTACAGAAAGGGGAAAACCTTCCCTAAGGTAGCAGACCATAAAATATAAAATGTTCCTCCAAGCGTTTGGAGGAAGCTGACATGGGTTGATTTGTAAATCAGCTAGAAGATGAGGAATGAAGGGATGGAAAGGGAACCTAAGCCCAGCATTAAGTGCATCTGTATAAATAAAGAGAGTGTCGGGTTTCCAGTGGCAAGTACAGTCACCACCAGAAACTGAAACTAATCTAAGAGGAGGAAGAACGTTATAACGTGCATGTAACACCCCCAGATCCGGGGTCGGGGATCCGGGTTGTCACGAGTTCCATTTCCCTTAGTAACACCCAACCTTAATAATTAATCAACTACTCTGTACTGTGACCCCACAATAAACACACACACCACACGTTATAGTCTCAGAGATGAACATCCAAAAATAATCACAAGTCATTTTATTCCACAATTATCTGCCAATACACCTTAAAAGGTTTTCTGAATAAATTTACATTTTCTTTGCCATTATTACAATCCATAAATATACATAAGTCTGGTACATCATAAGTTGAGAACCTAGCCTATTGGTAGTTCCTACCTCAGCTACAGCGACATCCACGCCTACAGGAAACTGCGGAATGTTTCCTATCCGCCTGCGAATTGGGAGCTTAGTCATGTTCATCTTTTCTATCTGTTGTTGTGTGATAAAAGAAGAAAGCAAGGGTGAGCAGCAAGCCCACCAAAATAATATGTATAATGATTAATAGTATATGAGCCTTCTCATAGTACTCATGAAAGTCTTGGTCAAAAGAAATGAACCAAGTTTGATATCTTAATGCGATGAAGTCGCAAAATATTCAGTATATATACATATATACTTTTCAAAATCTTGGAAGTCCTCTTCCATGCATAATACACACAAAGTTCCAGTGTATAACTGTATAAAAATATCGTTGCAAGGTGATCTCATATATCTAACCTTGTCTCAACGTTTTTCTGAAAATCTTTGTCATGCATAAGATAATCATTTACTAGATATAAGTTTAAAAGATGAAGTTACAAGATACTCCAATATACTTATATCTTTTCCAAATACTACTTGAACTACCACCGTTCAAGTTATAATTAGTTTCAAAAGTTCATCACGTAGATGAGACTACAAGACCAGATTTGAATAGATTAAATCTTTAAAATATCATCAAAATAAAATGAAGTTACGAGATACTTCATTTGATGCAAACATCATTTTGAAAACTTGACCCTGCCAACACTCAACAATCGCCCAACCGTAGACTTTCTATCGAAGTGCTCTGGGTAGTATTGCAGAAATATCCAATTGGATGATGAACTCATTACGGGAGTTTGCCGCGCCAGGAAGACTACTTACGATGATCAGTCGTAGTAGTGCAACCCCACCATTTTCTACATGTAGAGGAGAACCTGTCGGATTTACTTGTCAATCGAA
This sequence comes from Apium graveolens, assembly GCF_009905375.1. Classification (NCBI taxonomy): domain Eukaryota; kingdom Viridiplantae; phylum Streptophyta; class Magnoliopsida; order Apiales; family Apiaceae; genus Apium; species Apium graveolens. The sequence continues at coordinate 171,186,060 of NC_133650.1, forward strand.
CACTGAACTCCTAAGGAATGGACCGCCTTAGCGGAACTTCCAGGCCATTTGGGCCAATATAATAAGGCTGGGCCGGCGCCACTCGACCACTTACGCCACTCCTAGTTCAGATGAAATCCATGACTCTGAAACGTAAAGCTCGTTCCCCCTTTCCCCAAGTAGAAACTTGTTGATACGGCTCCACCAAGAAGTCGTATCTAGTTGGAAAGGAGAACTCACCGATATTTCCTAGGCGATGCCTGTTAATGGATTAACTTGTTCCAAGAATTTTACTTCCCGAGTGTTGGGTAAGTAATCGATTCATTTAACAAAACAGCAACCTTGTTGCGAATATAAAACACACCACAGAGCCGGATCCCTCAGGTTTTGAGCGAGTATTTAAATCCCCTTCGAAAGGAGGATCTTAAATATAAAAATGAGTTTTAGGATCCGCTCTAACTTTTAAAAATCATTTTGAAGACTCGCAAAACATTTTTAAGAATGTTTGGAGTGATGCTGATTTAATAAAATAAATCAATCCCAATATATTAGAAAATATCTGAATATTATTATTTAAATAATATTTCCATAAAGAATAATCTTTATAAAAATAATTGAAGTAGAAGTTTTGAAACTTATACTTGAAATGAATATTAAATATCCAAAGATATACCTATACGAAAGTACTATCTTTATTTGAATAATCAAAAGTAAGTTTGATTATTGACACCTTATTCTTTAATAAAATAAAGAATATATTGCAGTAATAAGCGGAGTCATAATACCTCGAATGAATATTATAAATAATATTCATAAAATAAAGGAGTCATACATCCTCAAATGAATATCCAAGTAATATCCAATAATAATATAAAAGAGTCATAAGCCCTCGAATGAATATTCAAATAATATTCATTTAATAAAATAAAGAAGTCATAAGCCCTCGAATGAATATTCATAATAATATTCATTAAATAAAATAAAGAAGTCATAAGCCCTCGAATGAATATTCATAATAATATTCATTAAATAAAATAAAGTTATCGAATAAACCTTATTCGATTAATAGTTTTGAAAACTATAACCATATATATATATAAATATATATATATACATATATACAAAATCTACTTGGGATCCTCGACTCCCGGTTTAGAAAATATTTCCACCTTTTGGGTCCCTATACTAAGGGTATATGCAAGTTACCGCTATCCTCTAGCATAGGTATTATCAACTGAATCAACAGATATATATAGCAAGAATACGAAACAGGCATGCATATATATATATATCATAGCAGCATGCTTCAATATATTGCAACATTTGCTAATTAACCAACATGCATCTTTCGCAAGATAATGCAAGTACATATATACATCACAACAACAGTATAACGGGTAGAAAACTTACCTGAGCGACTGGGGGTTACGAATGGCTCGGGACGAGTCTGGTAACCTATAAACAACAAGTAAGTTGGAATTAAACCAAAGTCACTTGTAAATCTATACTTTAACTAACTTAGACTCTAACGCTTGTTTTGCGCTTATTGATTCTCCTAAGTCACTCGGGTACCCTCGGCTCCACCATTTTTAATAATTTAACCTTTACGAGTTTTAAGGCGATTCTTTCGCGAGTGTCTTACCAACTGCCTAACACTCTTACCATAATTGTTTCATACATTAATTAACCCTTTTTGGTCTTTAACCTATGTTTCAAAGTAAGGCGAGGGGAAAAGTTTCGTTCGCGAAACGCCGTTACTTAAAATGGTCGTTTCTCCTAAACCGTGCATCGGAATCGAACGAACCACATATCAAAATGAAGCTCGTAACACGAGCTATCTAGAAATGGCAATGGTCATAATCTAGCAGGGGGTTCTCGGGTCCTAATGTTATGCACAAAAACAGTCTAAAGAAAATCGGACGTTACGACGGCTATGTTTACGCGATTTCCCAATTTTAAACCATTCAAAACCAACCACAAACCAACCTCAAATCCAACATACAACCAACATCCATCCTTATCACATCATAACAACCCCAACCAATTCAATTTTAACATTCATACTTATGCCTAAGCTTAACTTTAATCATACTTAAGTTCTTTTAATCAAAACAACAACATTTACCATTCCATTTCACTACCATTCCAAATCCCAAACTCTAATCACAACAACAAGCTACAATATCACCCTACTAATCAAAATCATCTTATAATACATAGGAATCTAGGGTTTGGAGATGGTATACCTTCCTTGAAGTGGTGGGAGTAGCTAGGAAGCCTTAAGAAGCTTTGAGAAGTCTTAGGAATGCTTGGATCTTCAAGGAAAACAAGAAAAATATCAAGTTAAAAACTTGAAAACACTATTCATTGTCTTCTTCTTTGATTAAATGAAGAAGATGGAGAAGGAATTGATGGCTTAAACTCATGATATGGCCCTAACTAAGCATGAAGATGATTAGGGAATTAACTCACCAATTTAGGAGGCTTGGATCTTGAGTTTTGAATTCTTGCCCAATTGCAATAGTAAAAAGCCGAGAGCAAAGATGAACCATGCCTTGGTTGCTTTTTGATTTTGATGAAAAATGATTTTGCTTGGCTTGGTTGACTTGTTTTTGTGTTTGATTTAGTTAATTACCTTGTTGTCCTTGAATTTGTGTGGTTCTCATTCAACCACACCTCCTTCCTTCCCATGTCATGCCTATGTCATGTTGTGATGTCATCCTTCCCTCTTTGTCCTCCTCTCATTGGTTGGGTGACATCACTCACTCTAATCCCTTTGATTAACTTCCTAATTGTTTGCCTAATGACCGCTGATCTGCTATACGGTTCGCTTAACTTTCGTTCTCGTTTATCGTTTAAAGGATCATACCCGGGATCTTATTACTTAGGTTCCCTTAACCTTTCTCAGTACATTATATTCCTTTTTATGATCCTCTATTATAATCCTTTAATTTAAATCTTTTTTATCCTGTTACCTTATACTCAATTCTTTCCGCATCTAGGGAATTTCCGGGAAAAACCAAAGTGTTCGGAATTGGATTCTGACGATCTTTACATACACTTATATACTACATAGAGTACTAATAAAATCTCAGAATATCCATATCAGAACCCCTACATAGTGTGGCATTAAAAGTTTTCTCATTCAGCAAAAACACTATTCCTAAGGGTTTCAAAAATTTCCCAAAAATTAGGGTTATTACAGTCTCCCCTCCTTAAAAGGATTCCGTCCCGGAATCAGATAGAAATGAATAGGGATACCTTCTTAGTATTGCACTTTCTAACTCTCAAGTCAATTTTCCCACATTGTGGTTCTACCACCAAACTCTGCCTAGTTTGATAATCCTTCTCCTAAGCACTTGTTCCTTTTCACTCTATAACCCTTCCTGGTTGCTCCATATAGGTTACGTCGGGTTGCATGTCTATGCGCTCATATGCCCCTATTTATCAGGCATCTGAATTACACTTCCTTAACATTGATACGTGAAACACGTTATGACTCGCTACATGTTCTGGGGTAAGGCTAGCTCATATGCTAACTTCCCAATACTTCTTAATATATTCAAGGGTCCAACAATTGGTGGACTTAGCTTTCCTTTCTTTCCGAATCTCATTAATTCTTTTCAAGGGAATACTTTTAACAATACAAGGTTGCCTCCTTCCTATTCTTTGTCCTTTCGTGTCAAATCGACATACTTCTTATGTCCTTCCTGGCTACTACCAGTCGTCCTCTGATTAGATCTATTATATCCCTAGTCCTTTGGACTACTGCGGGTCCGAGCATCTTGCGCTCTACAACTTCATCCTAACATAAGGGAGATCGACATTGTCTTCCCTCAAGGATCTCATAAGGCGATACCTCAATACTGACATATGATCTATTGTCGTAAGATAACTTAATCCGCGTTAAATGATCATTCCAAATTCTTTCAAGTCTATTACACAGACTCTCATTATAGCTTTTAGCATTAGAGCTTTTGCTTCTCAATACCCATTCTTTTCCAGTTCGTAATCGCTATTACCTTCCGTTCCTAATATTATACTGGTTATACCTTTGGCTCGTTAGCGTTCTATAACCTTTTAATAACCACGTCAACCTTAGTATCACGAATGTGTTTCCATTCCGAATACTACCAAAACTTTATTACTCCTTTTTCAGCTGTTTCTATTTTCCAAAATTTGATCAATCAAATAGAAGTAAAGGAATTTGTTGAGAGATCACTATGATCATGAACACTTGTTATATCGCATAGTTAGTACAGAAGGTGGCCAGCCTTTAGTACTTGACAAGCAATTAAATAATAGCTGGTATCCTACTCGGCTTCTATCACACAGATAGATAGTCATTCGGCAATACCTCCCCTTCTGGAAGGGTTGTTCTTCTCAGTTTACATGAAATGAAAAGAAGAGAAAAGAACGAACTGAAGAGAATTGTATATATGAAAAAAAATATTGCCATAAAATATCTGGCTTGGAACCTACCTCTGAATTATAGAGGTTTGTCATAGGAGAACAAAACATATATGTATATATATCAACATCAAGTATTATCGCATCGCATTTCACATGCTTAAATATTTGCTATTCCGTCCATCTTTCTATGGACCCATGCACTTCCTCTAGCTTATACACAATTACCTTTGAAACTCCTTCGATATCGAAGATCGAACCTGGGGTCTCATTCTAGACATCACCGTTACTAGGATTCTATGCTCGCACCGCAACCTTCCTCATATAGTAATACGACTCTCTATTGCTAAGAAGGAGTAAATATTCAATAGGTAGATACTCTACTTACTTAGTCTATCAATAATAACTTATACACTACCACGACCCGATTAGTGGTACTCAATCTCAACACCCATTCCAATACAACTCTCACGGTTGTAATCAGCTCATTACTCACAGAATCATTGCTGCCTTACTATGGTCCACCACTGACCTACTGTAGTCATTCATTTTCCATGAAGTCTTAATATCTAACCATACGGAGTCCATACATATCGTATCAATTCATTCTAAGGAGGTAACATAATCACCATTTCTGATTCATGAAGAACACTCCTGATCCTGACATACATACATGAGATGAAGCAGATAAAATTGCAGAAGAGTTTCGCTCAAAGGAACGATAGCAGGTTAATACCATTCTTAATCGTATGCCTTAAATAGAAGACTTAACTCAAAGTTCGTCTAGTCCTTTTTGAAACATGGTCCTGGCTTATCTCAAGATAGGACCTTCTAAGATAGATAGCCCGTTCATGGCGATTACACGAATTAAACCTTTACCAACTACTATTACGGTTGGGTATTGCACAGTCATCATAAGGAATGTCAATCTTCCAAACCATAATACAACCTTCACAGTTTTAACCATCATCACTGTATTCTTTTGGCACACGCGCCTATAATTATCCTCTTACCTTTAAAGTGTCGGCCACCTCTTTGGCCTTTCCTGACAGTAAAATTTCCTTACAGTCAATGTCATTTTAACCACCTCCAAATAAATTTTCTACCTTATTTCAATCACAGCTTATGTGAAAATGCTTTTCTTTAATATCTGATGAGTAAAAAAAAATTCCATTTTTCCATAAGTTATCCCCTCAGTCTTTAGAGGTTAATCACTGTCATGACTGACTCTCAATCATAATTAGAACATCTTTTATCTTAAGTCCTAATTGCCCTGAACAATTTCGACCATTACTGGTTCGATCCATACTTTCTCGTGGTTTAACACGTGCCCCACTTGGCAACATTATAATTACGTCATATTTCCTTTATCAACATTTCTATTCTTGAGAATTTTGAATATTACCTTTCTCCTTGTAAAACCTCTAAGGTTATCCTTCAATCGTTCCTCCTGTATTCCCTAGATACAGGGCATATCACAATACCATTTACTAATACTAGAACCATTGTCTATATTCTTCTGAAAAATTTCTCCACTGATTCTTAAAGGTTGTTGTAACCTTAACCCTTTCCCAATCATACTGTCAAAACTCATACTGTCCCTATTAAGGGTGACATGCCAACCTTTATGCAGTCCCCTAGGATTCATTTTAAGTTACCAATGTTCTATCCTTAATTCCACCTTTAAAAGGTACCTGCATCCTTCCATGGATAAATCAAGTCATATATCCCTGAAAAGGGTGTCTTATTCAATCATTCCCACCTCGATAGTCTATACATAATTTCATAATAGCATCCTTATTCAAATTGAGGTCAATCCGTATGGCCTCCTAAAGATAACTACGGTTATCCGCTTGTCTTGCCTAATTTGGTAACGATAACAAGGATGTTCTGGAAGATATTGGTCCTGTTCAACGTGAACTTCTTCTTAATAATTCCTTATTTACTTTTGTTGTTTATCTCAACAGTCATCTCAATGTTGGGATACCTCTCATACCTGGCGTCTCCCTTTCTGAGTATCGAGCCACCGGTCTTACATTTCACATTATTGAAGGTCACTTCCTTCATCCAATTTTCCTACTTTCTAACTTTCTTGTCTCCTTAGTCTATCCGCATCTTATTATTTATCCTTCGAACTATCTAAAGGTTTCCTTGAATCCTCCCAACTTAAAGGGGGTACAATATATGTATCTCTTATGCCTTCAACCATCAATTTTAACTCATGGTGGATCATCATCATCCTGACGATTACATACTTTTCTATTTCTATTGTTATGAGTCTTTAGGGTTTTCTCATACCCAACTCCCTTATCATTCCTCAAACTCTATTGCCTTTATATTCCTTTCCACTTCAGTTTCTTTTTATTTCCCTTTCTCTTATCATTATTTCATGAACCAACACAACATAAGCATTGATTTCAAACATCCCGTCATTCTGGATTCGTGTCCTTAGAACGAATCTTGACAACTTTTACATTTTAGATTCATAATTCATCATACTCGTCTGCCTTTGTTCTGGCTCTAAAGCTTTTACACTATCTCCTTATCTTTGGGAATTACTTTCCCGAAAATAATTGACTGAACTTAAATCAGTTTATTATAATCTTTTGCTCCGTGCCTTCCTTGGTCTTTCACCAGCGGGTGGTCTCTCTCTTAGGAGGGTAAGTGACAAAAACAGTCTTTTGTGGTTCGTCAATCATTCAGAATCTCAAATGATTCCTCTATTTCCTTTAGCCAAGCTCTTGCCTCGACTAGGTCAACCTGTTCCTTGGAACTCTGAGAGCTTAGAGACTTAAAGGTCCTGAAAGAATTTCCTATCGCATTATTTCCTCAAGGTGGTGGTAGGGGATAATAGTCTAAGTTCTGTCTAGACAGGTCCATGAATTGCCGTATAGGAGTACCGTCTCGGGTCTCCTTTCCTTACTCGACTTTCTGTTTCCTTAGTATGATATGTTTCATCCTACTCCCCATAATTGGGGTCATTTTTTTTTTTTTAAATCCTCATTTTCCACTCCATTATGTCATGGGTTCCTTCTATCTTGATGGCGACCTCCCTGACTATCACATTCAGGGTTTGCTCTAAATCTTATTCCTCCAACTATGGCTCTCATCTAAGTTCTCATCCTTACGCTCTTGAACTTTTCGGAACCCAAATTCTATAGGAATACCTCATTATTCCCTTATCATCTTTCTCGGTATTAATCTCATATTTATTTGTTGGCTCTCTGCCTTCATTCATCACCTTTCTCTGGCACCGTATGCTCTTTTCCAATAATTCGGTCTCTATTGCAATCTCAAACAGCTTTTCGGTACCGGCTCCGGTTACCTTCACTACTATTTCCAAAATCTCTTATAAACTCTCCCAAAGACATTATCATCTTGAGTCTCTCCTTTTTACTAAGGGCATCAGCCACCACATTGGCTTTCCCCGAATGATAAAGAATCTCATAATCGTAATCCTTGATTAGCTCTAACCACCTCATTTGGCACATGTTAAGCTCTCTCCACGGGAAAATATACTAGAGTACTTATGGCTTAGGTAAATCTCGCACTTCTCTCCATACAAGTAGTGCCTCCAATCTTTAGGGCAAAACTATTGCCACGAGCCCAAGCTCATGGGTGGGGATATCGAATTTCATATTACCTTAATTGTCTTGACATGTACGCGATTACCTTACCATGCTGCATAAGCACGCACCCTAAGCCCTTGTGCGAAGCGTCACTACACTTCACAAAATCTCCTTTTCCATCCGGCAACGCCAGCATAGGGGTCGTCACCAACCTTTGCTTCAGTTCTTGAAAGTTGTTCTCGTATTTCTCTGTCCATTCGAACTTCTCAGTCTTACGAGTAAGCCGCGTTAAAGGGGCTACTATCTTTACAAACTTGAACGAACCTCCGGTAGTGACCGGCCAATCCTACCTCTGGTAGTCGACCAAACCATGGTCATCAATTCATCAGTGGTCCTTTATCCAATCCTGTCAGGATCCTCCATGGGATCCTCCTCAACAACTATCCCTTCTAGGACAACATCCTCAACCGCTACATCCTCAATATCAACATCATCCGGTCCTGCATTAGGACACTCTATCGGATCCACAATCCGATCTCCAATTAGTAATAAAACATCATCGCGATGTTGCCCCTCAATCTCAGGGTTTGGAGTCCCGCTACCATATACGATAACGAACTACGCTCCTATCACGATATTTATAAGGGTTCCCATGAGGGTTTTAACTGTCAGTACTACGTTAGGTAGCCCGACTATAAACTTCACAAGAGTTCTTATTATCTTAGTGAACTTATTATCTTAACGTCACATCATCTCTGAGGTTTATAACGCTTAGCTCTGATACCATTTATGTAACACCCCCAGATCCGGGGTCGGGGATCCGGTTTGTCACGAGTTTCATTTCCCTTAGTAACACCCAACCTTAATAATTAATCAACTACTCTGTACTGTGACCCCACAATAAACACACACACCACACATTATAGTCTCAGAGATGAACATCCAAAAATAATCACAAGTCATTTTATTTCACAATTATCTGCCAATACACCTTAAAAGGTCTTCTGAATAAATTTACATTTTCTTTGCCATTATTACAATTCATAAATATACATAACTCTGGTACATCATAAGTTGAAAACCTAGCCTATTGGTAGTTCCTACCTCAGCTACAGCGACATCCACGCCTACAGGAAACTGCGGAATGTTTCCTATCCGCCTGCGAATTGGGAGCTTAGTCCTGTTCATCTTTTCTATCTGTTGTTGTGTGATGAAAGAAGAAAGCAAGGGTGAGCAGCAAGCCCACCAAAATAATATGTATAATGATTAATAGTATATGAGCCTTCTCATAGTACTCATGAAAGTCTTGGTCAAAAGAAATGAACCAAGTTTGATATCTTAATGCGATGAAGTCGCAAAATATTCAGTATATATACATATATACTTTTCAAAATCTTGGAAGTCCTCTTCCATGCATAATACACACAAAGTTCCAGTGTATAACTGTATAAAAATATCATTGCAAGGTGATCTCATATATCTAACCTTGTCTCAACGTTTTTCTAAAAATCTTTGTCATGCATAAGATAATCATTTACTAGATATAAGTTTAAAAGATGAAGTTACAAGATACTCCAATATACTTATATCTTTTCCAAATACTACTTGAACTACCACCGTTCAAGTTATAATTAGTTTCAAAAGTTCATCACGTAGATGAGACTACAAGACCAGATTTGAATAGATTAAATCTTTAAAATATCATCAAAATAAAATGAAGTTACGAGATACTTCATTTGATGCAAACATCATTTTGAAAACTTGACCCTGCCAACACTCAACAATCGCCCAACCGTAGCCTTTCTATCGAAGTGCTCTGGGTAGTGTTGCAGAAATATCCAATTGGATGATGAACTCATTACGGGAGTTTGCCGCGCCAGGAAGACTACTTACGATGATCAGTCGTAGTAGTGCAACCCCACCATTTTCTACATGTAGAGGAGAACCTGTCGGATTTACTTGTCAACCGAACACTGAACTCCTAAGGAATGGACCGCCTTAGCGGAACTTCCAGGCCATTTGGGCCAAAATAATAAGGCTGGGCCGGCGCCACTCGACCACTTACGCCACTCCTAGTTCAGATGAAATCCATGACTCTGAAACGTAAAGCTCGTTCCCCCTTTCCCCAAGTAGAAACTTGTTGATACGGCTCCACCAAGAAGTCGTATCTAGTTGGAAAGGAGAACTCACCGATATTTCCCAGGCGATGCCTGTTAATGGATTAACTTGTTCCAAGAATTTTACTTCCCGAGTGTTGGGTAAGTAATCGATTTATTTAACAAAACAGCAACCTTGTTGCGAATATAAAACACACCACAGAGCCGGATTCCTCAGGTTTTGAGCGAGTATTTAAATCCCCTTTGAAAGGAGGATCTTAAATATAAAAATGAGTTTTAGGATCCGCTCTAACTTTTAAAAATCATTTTGAAGACTCGCAAAACATTTTTAAGAATGTTTGGAGTGATGCTGATTTAATAAAATAAATCAATCCCAATATATTAGAAAATATCTGAATATTATTATTTAAATAATATTTCCATAAAGAATAATCTTTATAAAAATAATTGAAGTAGAAGTTTTGAAACTTATACTTGAAATGAATATTAAATATACAAAGATATACCTATACGAAAGTACTATCTTTATTTGAATAATCAAAAGTAAGTTTGATTATTGACACCTTATTCTTTAATAAAATAAAGAATATATTGCAGTAATAAGCGGAGTCATAATACCTCGAATGAATATTATAAATAATATTCATAAAATAAAGGAGTCATACATCCTCAAATGAATATCCAAGTAATATCCAATAATAATATAAAAGAGTCATAAGCCCTCGAATGAATATTCAAATAATATTCATTTAATAAAATAAAGAAGTCATAAGCCCTCGAATGAATATTCATAATAATATTCATTAAATAAAATAAAGAAGTCATAAGCCCTCGAATGAATATTCATAATAATATTCATTAAATAAAATAAAGTTATCGAATAAACCTTATTCGATTAATAGTTTTGAAAACTATAACCATATATATATATAAATATATATGTATATATATACATATATACAAAATCTACTTGGGATCCTCGACTCCCGGTTTAGAAAATATTTCCACCTTTTGGGTCCCTATACTAAGGGTATATGCAAGTTACCGCTATCCTCTAGCATAGGTATTATCAACTGAATCAACAGATATATATAGCAAGAATACGAAACAGGCATACATATATATATATATATATATATATATATCATAGCAGCATGCTTCAATATATTGCAATATTTGCTAATTAACCAACATGCATCTTTCGCAAGATAATGCAAGTACATATATACATCACAACAACAGTATAACGGGTAGAAAACTTGCCTGAGCGACTGGGGGTTACGAATGGCTCGGGACGAGTCTGGTAACCTATAAACAACAAGTAAGTTGGAATTAAACCAAAGTCACTTGTAAATCTATACTTTAACTAACTTAGACTCTAACGCTTGTTTGGCGCTTATTGATTCTCTTAAGTCACTCGGGTACCCTCGGCTCCACCATTTTTAATTATTTAACCTTTACGAGTTTTAAGGCGATTCCTTCGCGAGTGTCTTACCAACTGCCTAACACTCTTACCATAATTGTTTCATACATTAATTAACCCTTTTTGGTCTTTAACCTATGTTTCAAAGTAAGGCGAGGGGAAAAGTTTCGTTCGCGAAACGCCGTTACTTAAAACGGTCGTTTCTCCTAAACCGTGCATCGGAATCGAACGAACCACATATCAAAATGAAGCGCGTAACACGAGCTATCTAGACATGGCAATGATCATAATCTAGCAGGGGGTTCTCGGGTCCTAATGTTATGCACAAAAACAGTCTAAAGAAAATCGGACGTTACGACGGCTATGTTTACGCGATTTCCCAATTTTAAACCATTCAAAACCAACCACAAACGAACCTCAAATCCAACATACAACCAACATCCATCCTTATCACATCATAACAACCCCAACCAATTCAATTTTAACATTCATACTTATGCCTAAGCTTAACTTTAATCATACTTAAGTTCTTTTAATCAAAACAACAACATTTACCATTCCATTTCACTACCATTCCAAATCCCAAACTCTAATCACAACAACAAGCTACAATATCACCCTACTAATCAAAATCATCTTATAATACATAGGAATCTAGGGTTTGGAGATGGTATACCTTCCTTGAAGTGGTGGGAGTAGCTAGGAAGCCTTAAGAAGCTTTGAGAAGTCTTAGGAATGCTTGGATCTTCAAGGAAAACAAGAAAAATATCAAGTTAAAAACTTGAAAACACTATTCATTGTCTTCTTCTTTGATTAAATGAAGAAGATGGAGAAGGAATTGATGGCTTAAACTCATGATATGGCCCTAACTAAGCATGAAGATGATTAGGGAATTAACTCACCAATTTAGGAGGCTTGGATCTTGAGTTTTGAATTCTTGCCCAATTGCAATAATAAAAAGCCGAGAGCAAAGATGAACCATGCCTTGGTTGCTTTTTGATTTTGATGAAAAATGATTTTGCTTGGCTTGGTTGACTTGTTTTTGTGTTTGATTTAGTTAATTACCTTGTTGCCCTTGAATTTGTGTGGTTCTCATTCAACCACACCTCCTTCCTTCCCATGTCATGCCTATGTCATGTTGTGATGTCATCCTTCCCTCTTTGTCCTCCTCTCATTGGTTGGGTGACATCACTCACTCTAATCCCTTTGATTAACTTCCTAATTGTTTGCCTAATGACCGCTGATCTGCTATACGGTTCGCTTAACTTTCGTTCTCGTTTATCGTTTGAAGGATCATACCCGGGATCTTATTACTTAGGTTCCCTTAACCTTTCTCAGTACATTATATTCCTTTTTATGATCCTCTATTATAATCCTTTAATTTAAATCCTTTTTATCCTGTTACCTTATACTCAATTCTTTCCGCATCTAGGGTATTTCCGGGAAAAACCAAAGTGTTCGAAATTGGATTCTGACGATCTTTACATACACTTATATACTACATAGAGTACTAATAAAATCTTAGAATATCCATATCAGAACCCCTACATAGTGTGGCATTAAAAGTTTTCTCACTCAACAAAAACACTATTTCTAAGGGTTTCAAAAATTTCCCAAAAATTGGGGTTATTACAGTGCATTTAATTTATCTAAATCAATGTTGTGCCAAGTGTTACAATGATTAAAAGAATCGAGATGAGCAGTAGAGGGATATTCATCCCCCATAGTATTAATCATATCGATTAAAGACATGTATGAAGAACGGATCTCGATATCCTTACCTCGTTTTGAAGTCGAGGCTATCTTGGCCGCCCTCTCGGAATTCTTGTCAGCCATTAGTAAAGCTGAAAAGATCTTGAAACCTTGAAAGGAGGGAAGCTGGAAAACTAAGGGAGGGAAGTTGAGAGAGGAGGAGGTTAGAAAGCTTGAGAAAGGATGTGTGAAATGAAGAGCGGAGAGTGTGAATGAAAGCACACTCCTCCCACTTTTATATAGGCGAAGAAAGGTGTTAGGTCCCAATTTGTTTGTAGAAGGGGGGGTTGAATGCAAATAATACCGTTTCGTCGAATAAAATGCGGAATAAAATTGTGAAACAAAATTCAAGTTAAATAAAACTTCTATTAAACTTGAAAGGTGTTACAACTACGGTATCGGTTACAAGGGATTAATCTCAAATCAATTATTACAAATTTAGAATAAATTCGACATGAACTTTTTCTATTTTTGTAATTAAAAGATCAAATGCTAAAAGCGATTTGAGATTAAGTTCTAGGGATTTTAATCCGCTAGATAGATATACAAGAACAAGATAAGTAATTCTAGTGGTTTGGATTTAACATTAACAAACTAGAATATTTGATCTTGAATAAGCAGATGGATGATGAAATATTTTTCTTTTGTTCTCTGCTGAGTTCTCTTGTTCTGTATGAATGAATGATTGAATCAATATCATGAATTGCTGCTTCTGCTTCTATTTAACAATCCAACCGAGAGGAAAAGAACTGGAATGACAATCCTTTTTAGCTTGAAAGACTTTCGGTGAGACAATCTATTAGAGCTAGCAAGACAATTAAAATGAACTAGCAAGACTTTCGGTATGACTATTGATTGTCATACCGATTGTCATATTAGTTCAAATGAAATTGTTTTACTGAATTAATAATTGATTTTAATCTAAATAATAATTCTATCAATACAATCAACTGAATTAGCATGACATTCGGTATGACTATCAATTGTCATACCGATTGTCATACTAGTACAATCAGTTGTCTTACTTAGAATTATCACAGATTTTAATCAATTAACATTCTGAAAATCCTTAATATTAATTCTAAATTAATTAATCAATTTAATTCAATTAAACAATAAATTAATCCTTGCAGATATAATTTATTTTCTTAATTAAATTATATGACTTAATTAATTAATAGAGAATTAATACTAACCCTGAGCAGCATCCATTCTTCTGACAATCTTCTGAAAGTCTCTGAGACTTATGAATCAATTCCGTCACTTCAATGCTGACACTCGATGTACTGTCTGGTTCATGAGTGACTAACTTTTGTGACGTTTCTTCATGTCTTGACTTTGTTGTTCTGATTGAATCCTTGTAATAAATGATACCTTGACGAGATCTCTGTCACTTAATTAAATCCACGATCTTGATTTATATCACTGAGGCATGATCAAATTCTTGAACTTCTTCCAGTGAATCTTCAAGTCTGCAGATGAACAATGTTTCTTTATTCTTTGACAGATGTTACTTTGTGAGATCTCTCTGATGCTTGATCCACTATTTACTTATTACATTCTTATTTGAGTTGAGTTAAATACTCGAATAAACGAGTAGGCTATGACATATGCCTTTCAATCTCCCCCTATTTGCTTGTTAGACAATAACAACAAATACCTAGAGGATAACTCAACTAACAAATAAGAAAAAGATATAAACAGTAATGTAAAGTAAATAGCAGAAAAGTTCTGGATTATATTTAACATTTTCCAGATTCCAAATGAAATTTACAAGTGAATACAAGATAGATGTTCCTCTAGCCTGAACATATAACTACATTAGACTATCTTGATTCATAACGCTCTAATCATATTACATTGAGTTTTGAGCTAATTGACTTTAGTTGTCTTCTCTTCTGACTTCACCTTCTTCTAAATCTTGAAGCAATTCCTTGTCAAAAACACGATCCTTTTCTGAAGTGAAGCTTGCTGGTCTGACTGGTTGAACTCCAATTGTCTTCAACTTATTCTTGAGTTGATTGTACCTTTTAACATTCTTCTCACAATAAGCTTGAATCAAGTCAGCAGCTTGAGTCTTCAACATGGATGAATATCCAGCAGTTCTCAAATGATGTTCCATCCAGACCAGATGCTTAGCTGAGTAGTCTTTAAGAGATTGTACATCTAGCTGACAGATTTGAAGACAATCAGACTTAAAGAATCTCACCTGATGAGGATTGTTGACCACTTGAGGACTAGCCCTGCTGGCAAACTCTTTAAGCCTTTCCCGAAGAACTTCATTCAACTCTGAGCTTCTTTTCACTTTGTTTAAAAGAACCCAAATCTCTGACAATGAACGATTCTCAAATAGATGAAGTGACACCTTGAATGATCCTTCACTCTGACAATATACAAAAATGCTCATCTCATTTAGGGATCTATCAAAAGCAGCTGTGATCCTTGAGACTTCAGTCTTGATAGCATTCATGTACATGTCATTGTTAGGATTTGAGATTTCCAGCTTGTCAAGAAGATGTAAGAACTGCCTATCATTGTTAGTGCATAGCTGAGGCATATCAAGTACTCTCCTAGCTTCATCCCACTTTCCACCAATCTTCAGTCTGACATCTCTTCTCCTTTCTTGAGCTTTAATGTCATGAAGACGTTGCTTTTGAAGAGTTTCTGTTCTTTGTATGTCTTTTCTCCTATCAATGATCTGTGATACCTTCTTGAGTTCAGCTTCTTTTCTTTGCATCTCTGACTGCTCTTTCTGAAATTCTTTCTCAAACCTAGGATCCACTGTATCTTCTTCTTCCCAATCTTCAAAATCACTTTCTTCTTCAGCTTCAAATAACCCATCTTTATCTTCCTGAACTGGTTCAGTGGGAATGTCAAAAATATCGAAGTCATCATGTTCTCCACTGTAGTAGGCATCATCAGCCTTTCCTTTATCTCCAGCAGAAGTATCTTTTTCTTTCCCTTTGGAACTACTCCCTTTCTTCTCCCCCTTAGTTGAGGGATCCTCTGCTGACTTTCCTCTGAAACCTCCACCACCTCCAGAGCCTGATCCTCCACCAGACGGTCCTTCAAAATAAGCTCTTTGATCTTCATTAGGGCAATGAGAATTCTTGATCATGTAATATAAGTGCTTCATGCCTTCATTTAGATGTTCCATGCCCGTCTCTATCTTTACAAATCTTGAGTTGTCCAGTGAATGATTCATCTCAACGAGGTCTTCAAGAGAAGTCATTCTTGTATGTAGGGAGCAGAAGTTGGATATGTCATCAGCTGATAAATTTGGAGTGTCCTGAATAGAATTGAGCTTTGGTATTACAGCAGTCTTTAAATCTGAGATGTCATTCCTTATGATTGCAAGCTGATTGTCGACAGAGGTGGAAGAAGAAGACCGTTCAACCACTTGTGCTTTGAATGCTTGAGCTTCAGCTTGACTTTTAGCAAGTTCTTCTTTCAGGGCAGCAATCTGAGCTAACAGGTTGACAGTATCAGTGTCTGTGTGTGCTCTCACCTGAAGTTCACTCGTGTTTGGTTCACTCATCTCACGTGCATGTGTTTCTCTCAATATGATTGCTCGTGAGGAGTCTTCCAATTGCTGTTCTTTTGTACCTGCATTAAAAATCACCCTAGCCTCTTCAAGAGAGGTCAGTGGTGGTGCAATGGGAATTCGCGAGTCCCGATCCTCAGTCAATGCTATCAAATCTTTTGGAATAGATGTCTGAATTGCTTCAGGGATAGATTGACCGAGTTGCCCTCCACTTTCTCCAGATAAATCTGCGAGTGGAGAATCCCATAAGGGAGCCAGAGTTGTTGGATCTGGGAGGGGAGAAAATGACTCTATTAAAGATGGCGGAGAGTCAGATTTTCCCTCTGAAGCATATGACTGCTCTTCTGCCGTAACTATGGCAGGCACTGTAACCGACTCTACGTGCACTCCTCGCTGGGTGTCCTGAGTATTATCTGGGGAAGTGTATGGTTCCATTGTGAGTAATGGAATTGTGCTTGACTCAGTACAAGATGCCATGGCCCGATGGCGAATTTCAATAGATGCATCCTGTTGAGAGAATGCCTCTAGTAACTGTTCATTAGCCATTTCAAAGTCCATGTCCTGTTGGGAGGACAAGGATGGGCTTTCAGATGCCTCAGAATAGGTTTTTCTTTTCTTAGGAGGAGGCAGAGCTGAGGGTTCACTCATATTTGACATTGTACTACTTCCTAGTAATCTTCTGGGTAACATTTTAGACAGTGGGGGAGAGGGTGAGATAGAATGAGACTCTGTGTTTGGCTCTATGACCTGGGATTGAAGCTGTGGTTCTACAACTTCATGGTCAGCCCTATCAACCACTGAGGGTCTGTTAACAGAAGTAGGAAGAGAGTGAGAGTGAGAGTGAGGAGTTACTACCTGTAATGGAAGAGCCTGGGTGGCTTGAACCACTGGAGGTTGAGGTTGCTGTTCATGGCCGGGAAGATTAAAAATAGGCAAGGGAATATAATTGGCCATGAAAGCAGATACAAGTACTGGTACTTGCATAAATTTGAAGGTTGTGTCTTGGCGAGTGTAAATCTTTTTGCTAACTGGTGGGGGTTCGGTTACAGCAGAGTTAGCAAAAAGTGCTTTGTGTTCAGGGGTGAGTAGATGATCTGCTATGAGCATAAGAAAACGAGCATAGTAACATGATACCCTACGATTTGTAGAATGATCACGTAAAGCAGAAGTTAGACGTCTCAAGAGAATGGGAAAAAGTAGTTTGCCAAAATTGATCCTTTGATTGAAAACAACCGCAAGACCAATATACTGCAGGGTGGAAGTAATGTTATGAAAATTAGATTTTGTGCAGTTGGCAAACACTTTGGAAATTGTATCGAAGAATATATCCCATTCAGACACCAAATTTGATTTAGAAAGTTTGGTTAAATTGATCACCCCCTGATAGTGAATAGCATTGAAAAAATTTGTGATATCATTTTCAGAGGGTAAATTACAGAAATTGTCTAGTGGAAAATTTAACGCACGATTGACGACTGTTTCATCAACTACATACTGTGTGTTTGCGATGGTGAATGAAAAAGATTTTGAATCATCGGCCACAGTAGAAGTTGTGCAAATCAGTCTAAGTAGATCGACGTTTAAAATCACATTTGATTTAATAGCAGAGCTAACAATCGAATGATCATTTAAAAATCTAATCCAAGGCTTAAATTTTTCAACATTACATTTTTCCGGATTAAAATAACCAACCTGATTATGCGCGACAATTTGGAAATTGAGAGCCATTTTTAAAGAATAATAATAAGACACAAGCTTTTCAGAATTTTAAGAATAATATTAAGAAAATTCGAATTAATTAAATTAAATTAATAATTCGAATTAAATTAATTATTATCGAAAAATTTAGACAGAAATGTGTCTCGTTAAAATTCTTAAATCACTCACACAGTTTTGACACACCAAAAGACACAAATAAGAAATTAAAATTAAAATGGAATTTGAAGGGGCAAACTGATTTTAATTTGATTTTTGCGTTTTTTATAATAACTTTTATTTTTAAGAAAATTTCAGCAGCACCTCTTTATGTATATACTTGTATGTATATATCACAAAGTGATGATTTAGTGTGCTGAGTAAAAACTCGAGCAAGGAAATAGCAGGTTTTTGGTTTGGTTCTTGTTCGAGGAGAGAGAAGAGAGAAAAAAGAGAGTGAAAAACTGTTCAAAATTCTTGAAAATGAACTGTTAGTTTGAAAATGATTTAACACAACACAGCAAAAGCCTTATATAACAGCTGGTATGACAATCCGGGATTGTCATACCGATTGTCATACCAGGCAAAAGAAGGAAAATAAAACAAATACAAATAAAAATAAATAACTGAATGAGTATTAACATTGTAACTTGTATGATAATCTGATAGTCATACCGATTGTCATACCAGTACAAAATAAAACAATATAATTCTGATATTAATTTTATTACTGGCATGACAATCAATAGTCATACCGATTGTCTTGCCAGTTATAAAATTAATCTGATTTTAAAATAAGCAGTCATTATTTACTAAAATGACTTTCAGCAAGACAATTTCAATTGTCTTGCCGATTGTCTTTCTAGAATAAGATAAAATAAGCATAACAGATTTATATTTTCATGTTTACTGAAATGATTTTCAGCAAGACAATTTTAATTGTCTTGCCGATTGTCTTTGCAGTAGAAAAACAAAATGAATATGTACAGACAACTATTAATGTACTGAAACTTTATTACAAAATAGTAAAACTGAAATAAATACTTAAAATTTTTACAGAAAATAAAGACAATATTTCAGAATTAATTATTTTTATTCCAAAAATAGATTTCTGTTGAATTTTAGCAAATAAAATTCATAGAAAAATATTTTTAGAGGAAATAAAATATTCTGAGATATTTTAAATTAACAAGTAGAGTAAATAACATAGATAAGATAATGTATATTACATAGAAATAAGCAAGAAATATGATAAAATGATAAAATAAATTTGCAAATGAATTTTTCATTTATGAAAAATTCATTTGTAAATTCATTCAAGAACAGATTCCAGATATTAATTAAATTAATCACAAAAACTATTTAACATGCCCAATTTACCAACTAATCTGGTAAATGTGGATTCGTCAAGTGGTTTAGTGAAAATATCTGCTATTTGTTCTTCTGTTGGAACAAAAAATAGTTCAACAGTACCATTCATGACGTGCTCTCTAATAAAATGATACCTGATGTCAATGTGCTTTGTCCTCGAGTGCTGCACAGGGTTGTTGGTGATGGCTATTGCACTTGTGTTGTCACATAAAATAGGAATCTTGTTCAATACAGAGCCATAGTCTCGTAGTTGGTTCCTAATCCACAAGATCTGAGCACAGCAGCTTCCAGCAGCAATATATTCAGCCTCGGCCGTTGAGTTGGAAACTGTTTGTTGTTTCTTGCTGTACCATGAGACTAGCCTGCTTCCTAGGAATTGACAACTTCCTGAGGTGCTTTTCCTATCAACAACACTTCCTGCGTAATCTGAATCTGTATATCCAACAAGGTTAAAACCAGATTCTTTAGGGTACCAAATACCTAGATTTGGTGTTCCCTTAAGATATCTTAAGATTCGTTTAACAGCAACGAGATGAATATCTCTAGGATCCGCTTGGAACCTTGCACATAGGCATGTAGCATACATAATATCTGGTCTACTTGCAGTAAGATAGAGTAACGAGCCAATCATACCTCTGTAGCTTGTGACATCTACCTTAATGGAGTTTTCACATGGTCCAAGCTTGACAGCTGTAGTTGATGGAGTCCTTGCTGATGCAGAATCCTCTAGATTGTACTTTTTGAGGAGTTCCTTGAGATACTTGGATTGACAAATAAATGTTCCATCTAACCTTTGATTTACTTGTAATCCAAGAAAGAACTTCAGCTCTCCCATCATGCTCATTTCAAACTTGCTGTGCATTAACTTAGCAAATCTCTTACAGAGATTATCATTAGTAGACCCAAATATTATATCATCCACATAGACTTGGACTAATATAGTATCATTCTTATGTTTTTTAGAAAAGAGAGTTTTGTCTATGACACCTCTAATAAAGCTATTTTCAATAAGAAATTCAGAGAGAGTGTCATACCATTTTCTTGGTGACTGTTTTAGCCCATAGATAGCCTTGAAAAGAAAGAAGACAAAATCCATATGATCTGGATCTTCAAAACCAGGAGGTTGCTCTACATATACCTCTTCATCCAGCTTTCCATTCAGAAAGGCGCTCTTGACATCCATTTGATAAACTTTAAAGTTTGAAAATGCTGCGAATGCCAGAAATATCCTGATGGCCTCAAGTCTAGCCACTGGAGCATAGGTTTCATCATAATCAATACCTTCAGCTTGAGAATACCCTTTAGCTACCAGTCTTGCCTTGTTTCTTGTAACCACACCATCTTCATCTAGTTTATTCCTGAATACCCACCTTGTACCAACAGCTTTCTTGTGTACAGGTCTAGGTACCAGTTTCCAGACTTGTTGACTTTCAAACTGATTGAGTTCATCTTGCATAGCAATCACCCAATCTGGATCAGTTAGTGCTTCTTCAATTTTCTTAGGTTCCATCTCAGAAAGAAATCCTGAGAACAGACACTCATTTTGAGTAGCACGTCTAGTTCTGACTCCAACATCTGGATCACCAATAATCAACTCAAAAGGGTGAGCTTTATTCCAGACAGTCTGTCTTGGAAGATTTGATCTTGATGATTCGCCTTGAAATTCATTGTGATGTTGTGTCCTACTAGATGATCCTTCAGCATCTCCCCCTGAGTTGTTGCCATGTTGACTTGAAGATTCTCCGTCAGTAGCAGTGGTATCTCCATTGTTTCCAGAGTTTCCATCACTATTACCTTGAGTATTATCAGGATTAACAGGTTCTTCAACAGCAACAACCTCAGGTTCTTGACCATGTTCTGACTCTGAATCTGACGTATCATCAAACTTCAGTTTCTCAGAAGGATCTTCAGTTTGGATACTAGGGAGTTTAGTGTCATCAAATGTAACATTGACACTTTCAGTTACTTTGTGTTGATCAATGATATACACTCTATATGATCTTCTTCCATATCCAACAAAAATACCCTCATATGCCTTTGCCTCGAACTTACCACGACGATCATCTCCATCCTTGAGCACGAAGCATCTGGCACCAAATACATGAAAGTATTTGATAGAAGGTTTCTGTTCATTCAAAATCTCATAAGGAGTTTTCATGAAGTCTTTGTTGATTAGAGTTCGATTCTGAGTATAACATGCAGTATTGACAGCTTCAGCCCAAAAGTACATTGGAAGACCTGATTCATTTAACATCGTTCTTGCAGCTTCAATCAATGTACGATTCTTCCTTTCTACCACTCCATTTTGCTGAGGGGTTCTAGGAGCTGAAAATTGTCTGGTAATCCCTTTGTCTGTACAGAATCCATTTAGAAGTGCATTCTTGAATTCTGTTCCATTATCTGACCTTATTGCTCTAACAGGGACGTTAGAATCTAACTCAATCATCTTGATATGATCAATCACAACTTGTGGTGTTTCATCCTTAGAGTGAAGAAATAAAACCCACGTATACTTGGAATAGTCATCAACTATCACAAGACAGTAACACTTCTTTGACATAGAAAGGATATTAACTGGACCAAATAAATCCATGTGCAATAATTGCAGAACACCAGTTATGGAAGATGTGTCAGTGCCTTTGTGACTTGCTTTCTTTGACTTTCCTTTCTGGCAAGCCTCACATAGTCCTTCTGGAGAGAATTCCAGCTGAGGCAGACCTCTTACCAATTCTCTTTTGACAAGAGAATTCATTGTCTTGAAATTGAGATGGGAAAGTCTCTTGTGCCATAGCCAACTCTCATTTGACGATGCTTTTGCATAGAAACAATTGACTTCAAGATTGCTTCCAGAGTTCATGTCAGCTACGAACAGATTTCCTTTCCGTATTCCCATTAAGGAGGGTTTTTCACTTTTCTTGTGCAGAATCTGACACTTCAGCTTGTCGAATAAAACATTGTAGCCGTTGTCACAGAACTGACTAATGCTAAGCAGATTGTGTTCAAGTCCTTGCACAAGATATACATTTTCAATGATAACATTTCCAGCTTGCAAACAGCCATATCCCTCCGTTAAACCTTTGCTGTTATCTCCAAAGGTAACCACTGGGCCAGCTTTCTCAACCACATTTGATAGCAGGGCTCTATCTCCGGTCATATGTCTTGACGATCCACTGTCAAGAATCCACACTACCGGTTGTACCTGTTTAATGCCCTCTTTTCTTGACGATGAGGTGCTTGCATCACTAGCCATGAGAGCAAGATTCCCAACTTCTTCATCTTCACTGTCAGTATCATCCCAGCTTCTTCCCTTTGCCAGGTACGCCCTTTCAGATTTACTCTTCTGATTAGAATCGTAAGAGTTCTTCCTTGCTTGTTTTGGCTTCCTGCATTCTGTGGCAAAGTGTCCCAACTCATTACAGTTGAAGCATCGAATGGTGCTTCGATCAACCATCCCTGTTTTATACCCACCACTGCTGGTGTTAGAGGATGAAGATCCACCTTTCTGGAATCTGTTGTAGTTGGACTTGTACTTGAACTTGGGATTCCTTTTGAATCTGACATTTGAGAATCTCTTGACAATCAGGGCCATTGACTCATCCTCCAATTGCTCCAGTTCTTCCAAGGAATAATAATCATCTCCTGATTGATTTGTAGTAGGTGAATCAAATTCTGCTACTATCACATTATCTTCAACCTTGGAAGACTGTACCATTCTATCTGACTGTTGAGATTGTTGTTGATATAGTGGTTGTTGTTGTTGTTGTTCATCAGCTACCAGAGCAGTAGACGTGCTGACCACTCTTCCTTTCCCGTAAACTTCCTTCTGCTGAATCTGCTCCAACTCATAAGTCTTTAACACACCATATAGCCTTTCCAAAGAAATCTCACTCAGATCTCTTGCTTCTCTTATGGCAGTGATTCTATGTTCGAGATGAGTTGGCAGTGTTAAAAGGAACTTTTTATTGACCTCCCTGATGGAATAGTATTTACCATTAATGTTCAGGTTGTTGATCAATGCATTGTACCTCTCAAACACTTCAGTGATTCCTTCTCCTGGATTAGATTTAAAGTATTCATACTCAGAGGTTAGGATTTCTAGTTTGTTCTCCCTAACTTCCTCTGTGCCTTCATTAATAATCTCAATAGTTTCCCAGATATGTTTAGAATCTTTACAATTCATCACATGTCTGTTCATTAGGGGATTAAGGGAATCTACTAAGATTAATTGAAGGCTAGCATCCAGGGAAGCTTCTTCTATTTCAGCAGGAGAGAAGTCCTCAGGATTCTTCACATAAGTTCTCGCTTGGGTGATCACCACATCATTCTCTATTACCTCTGGTTCAATAACCATAGGAATTTTTGGACCCTTCTTCAACACTTGCAAATATTTGGGATTAGCAACCTGTAAAAACAGTAGCATCTTCTTCTTCCACATCACATAATTTTCTTTATCGAAAAGTGGAATTTTAACGGTTCCAACTTTTTGTGTAGTCATTATGAATTTTTGAGTGAATAAAAATTCAAGAAGTGAAAGAAACACAAAAGTCTAGGATCTTGATTTGTACGTTAATCAGAAGGCTCTGATACCAATTGTTAGGTCCCAATTTGTTTGTAGAAGGGGGGGTTGAATGCAAACAATACCGTTTCGTCGAATAAAATGCGGAATAAAATTGTGAAACAAAATTCAAGTTAAATAAAACTTTTATTAAACTTGAAAGGTGTTACAACTACGGTATCGGTTACAAGGGATTAATCTCAAATCAATTATTACAAATTTAGAATAAATTCGACATGAACTTTTTCTATTTTTGTAATTAAAAGATCAAATGCTAAAAGCGATTTGAGATTAAGTTCTAGGGATTTTAATCCGCTAGATAGATATACAAGAACAAGATAAGTAATTCTAGTGGTTTGGATTTAACATTAACAAACTAGAATATTTGATCTTGAATAAGCAGATGGATGATGAAATATTTTTCTTTTGTTCTCTGCTGAGTTCTCTTGTTCTGTATGAATGAATGATTGAATCAATATCATGAATTGCTGCTTCTGCTTCTATTTAACAATCCAACCGAGAGGAAAAGAACTGGAATGACAATCCTTTTTAGCTTGAAAGACTTTCGGTGAGACAATCTATTAGAGCTAGCAAGACAATTAAAATGAACTAGCAAGACTTTCGGTATGACTATTGATTGTCATACCGATTGTCATATTAGTTCAAATGAAATTGTTTTACTGAATTAATAATTGATTTTAATCTAAATAATAATTCTATCAATACAATCAACTGAATTAGCATGACATTCGGTATGACTATCAATTGTCATACCGATTGTCATACTAGTACAATCAGTTGTCTTACTTAGAATTATCACAGATTTTAATCAATTAACATTCTGAAAATCCTTAATATTAATTCTAAATTAATTAATCAATTTAATTCAATTAAACAATAAATTAATCCTTGCAGATATAATTTATTTTCTTAATTAAATTATATGACTTAATTAATTAATAGAGAATTAATACTAACCCTGAGCAGCATCCATTCTTCTGACAATCTTCTGAAAGTCTCTGAGACTTATGAATCAATTCCGTCACTTCAATGCTGACACTCGATGTACTGTCTGGTTCATGAGTGACTAACTTTTGTGACGTTTCTTCATGTCTTGACTTTGTTGTTCTGATTGAATCCTTGTAATAAATGATACCTTGACGAGATCTCTGTCACTTGATTAAATCCACGATCTTGATTTATATCACTGAGGCATGATCAAATTCTTGAACTTCTTCCAGTGAATCTTCAAGTCTGCAGATGAATAATGTTTCTTTATTCTTTGACAGATGTTACTTTGTGAGATCTCTCTGATGCTTGATCCACTATTTACTTATTACATTCTTATTTGAGTTGAGTTAAATACTCGAATAAACGAGTAGGCTATGACATATGCCTTTCAAAAGGGGAAATTGGGCCTAGAAAAGCCCATTTGGGCCCAACTTCAGGAACATTCTGGAATACTCCACCAAGTAATTGAAAGGATTTTAGTGCATATTTGAGAAATTTCTGGAAGAATCCGGAAATTAAGGAAAAATACCATAAAAAACCTCAAAATTCCAGAAGATTCTGGAACTTTGGTTTAGAAAAGGGGACCAGCCCAAGAATTATTGGGCCTATGGAAAAGCCCAGTTCAGAAAAAAGGTCCAATTAGAAATCTAAGCCCAGAAAAGGGCCCAGTTAATTAGAGAATTAGGACCCATTATATTGTTTATTGAAGCCCAGCAAAAAACAGTGGGCCCAAAGGACAGCCCAATAAAACAGCCCAGAAAAAGGGCCAATTAGTTGAAAAATCTAGGCCCAAATCAAGAACCCAAATTGAAAGCCCAGAACTAGGGGCCCAATTGAAAGGCCTGTAAAAAAAACCCAGTTGAAATGGGCCCAAGTTTTAACCCATTAAAAAGTTGGCCCAAAAGAATCCAATTCATGGGCCCAAGTTCAGGATGGAAGAAATTTAGCCCAGATTTAAGGGCCCAAATCCAAGTATATGCAAAAAAATAAACATATGTATATTCCTGACCCAGTTCGATCAGGAATTGCATTATATTCCTGGTCGAATGACCTGAGGTCGAAACCTTGTCGATCAAGGGTAAAAAACGGCCTTAATTCGACCAGAACCAGGACCAATTCGACCAGAAAATGTGAAGAATTCTTGGTCGAAATCCTCGAGCTCGAATTATCGTCGACCTGGGCAACCAAAAGGGGGTTAATTCGGTCAAAAATGGAGATCCTGACCGAAACATAAATTTCCTACTCGAAAATCTTCTGCTCGAAAATTCAAAAAAAAAATATATAGGAAAAAATCCTGGCCGAAATTCGACTAGAAATTGTGATCGAATGATTCTTGCTCGAAAGCCTGTCGACTAGGGCACATCAAAGGCTAATTCGACCAGGATCCTGGTCGAACAGGATTCCTGGTCGAGCCAGGTACAAAAAAAAAGAAAAAAGAGAAAAAAAAGGGGGAGGAAAAAAGATGGGAAAAATTTGTTTTCTGAAAAAGAATTTTAAAAATTCTTGAAAAATAAGGAAATCCCTTAAAATATTTTCTGAAAAATGGTAATATTTTCAGAAATTAAGGGAAAAATCCAGAAAATAAGGAAAAATCCCAGAATTAAGGAAAAAATTCCCGGAAATTAAGGATAAATCCCAGAAATTAAGGGGAAAATCCAGAAAATTAAGGATAAATCCTAGAAGTAAGGGAAAAATCCAGAAATTTAAGGATAAATCCCAGAAATTAAGGGAAAAATCCAGAAAATTAGGGAAAAATCCAGAAAATTAAGGAAAAATCCTAGAATTAAGGGAAAAATCCAGAAAATTAAGGAAAAAATCCCAGAATTAAGGGAAAAATTCCTGGAAATTAAGGATAACTCCCAGAAATTAAGGGAAAAATCTAGAAAATTAAGAAAAAATCTCAGAATTAAGGGAAAAATTCCTGGAAATTAAGGAAAAGTCCCAAAATTAAGGGAAAAAATCCTGGAAATTAAGGTAATTCCTGAATAAAATGAATAAAAAGAATCGTTGTAAATGTGTAGGTCGCTCCACACTTTACGCAAAAACGATACCCTGTAAGGGAACAAATGAACCTAACTTCTGCGAAACCTAGTCTATGTTTCCCAAAAGTTGAGGGCAAATGATAGGGATAAATAAATCATGATTATGTAATTAGATATTACATTGATTATACAAGATTTGGGCTGCGAAGCCCAATAAGAAGATGTATGATATTCAGACCAAAAAGGTTAACACATTGATCAGGCCTGATGGACCAGGTCAGGCCTGATGGAACAAAGAAGGCCCAAACCCCTGATTATTAATTAATTTCGTAATTAATTAAATTAATTTCGTAATTAATTAATAAGGGAGAAAAAACAACTATTAAGATAAGTCCTAGTGGCGATATAAATCCTTGTAGATTGACCTCCAAGGGACCTGATGTGATAATGAATCAGCTTCCTACTCCCTAGGACTCCAAAGTCCATTCTAATTCAGAGACTTGCCCATCAAGTCTCCTAACCCAAGTCCAATTCAAGGACTCCCACATCTATATAAGGGGCCTCACCCCACAAATCAGAACTACGTTTTTGACTTGATCCTCGGCAATCGGCAAGGTACGTAGGCATCTTGTTAAGGCAGATTGAGTCACGAAACACAAGAACAGTCAAATCGAGCCTCGAAACTCACGTTCCTCAGTAATAAATACAACAATTATATATATTAGTTTTAAATCAATAACACAACCTTTATATGCTTCAAAATATAAAGTTGCAAAATGTTTTTTTGGTATAAAAATAGTTGAAAATAATAATAGTTTAGACTGTTTTAGTAGTAGATTACATGAGTGCTCCACATTTGTTGCCTTCTGATTAGCTGGAATTCTTTACCTTTTGATTGCCTACAGAAACTCAAACTTGATTTTTTAAATGTTAAATTCAAAATATGAAATTGTAAATTATTTTTTGTATA
Source organism: Apium graveolens (assembly GCF_009905375.1). NCBI lineage: Eukaryota > Viridiplantae > Streptophyta > Magnoliopsida > Apiales > Apiaceae > Apium > Apium graveolens. The sequence goes on from NC_133650.1 coordinate 171,214,438, forward strand.
AAAATAATTGAAAATAATAATATAGTTTAGACCAGTTTCTGATTATTTAAAGTTAAACCTGAGTTTTCCATATTTACTGCCTTGTGATTGGTTGAAATTCTCTTTTTGATCGGTTACAAAAACTCAACCTTTATCCGGAAGGATATTAGCCTCTAACTGAATTTGCTATATTTTTAAACGGCAAGTGACATTTGTTTCCACAAACACAAACCAGTACTCAAGTTAATGCATCTGTATCTAAATGCATCATCTGGAAGTTTAAAAATTATTTACATAGACTATCTACAATTGGAAATACAAAACTAGACAATCAAAACAGTTCACATGTACTACTTGATGACTTAAAGATTTATTATGTAAAGTCAACGCCTCGTGCCTAAATTATCTGGGTACAAAAAGAAAGTTAGTTGTAGACAAGTTATCCTCATATTTTAATGATACAAACATCTGGGTACACCTAATGTAACTGGGTTTTCATTTACACATTCACATTCGCATGCTCAACTTGCCCTTAAATAAAAAATGGCTTTAGATTTTTCATGGCACAACCATTATTTCTTAAATGTCAGTTGATACTAAAAACAAACTGCTAGTTTTTGAAAAAAAAAAGGAAGTAAAGCTTGATTTATTCAGTGATTCTCGAAGGCCTGTTCGACTATCCCCCCTTGACGATCCACTTGATACGGGAAAAAGCGGATCAGATGCCATAGGATAGTAAACGAATGGAATGAACATCACCAATGACCTATAGGGCTATATGCAACTAGGAGAAAACAAAAAACCTTGGACACATGAAACAGCTCTATTGTAAAGTCAATGGTTTTTAGACTTGTGTATGGTAATAATACTTGCTTAAGGAACTTGTAAGACTCCACATGGGGATGACAAACTTGGAATGAATATCCAACCATTTCTATATAAATACTACCTTTACAAACACAGAATGGACCAGAGTTGTCACAGCAAAATTCATACCCACCCCCTTTCCTATTTTTCTCTTCTTTCTGCTTTCTCTTATATCAACTCCCCTTTATTCCATTTAAGCACGTCTAATTTCACACATACAGATACATCAATCTTGTTTTATCGTTTGCTATATATTGTTGCAGCAACAAACAACAAGTCATCGTTGGACGGAGAAATGGCTTCGGACAGTACTATTACAGCAGTTTCCACTCTGGCATGGTCTCAACTAGTGTTCTCCATTATTTCGAATAGTCCCCCAAGTGATATGTCAAGAAACTATTACTACACATATCCAGAAACAGGTTTCAATTACTTATTAAAGCAATTGAAGCGCTTAGAAACATATAAATATATGTTAGGGACTGAGAACATTCAAAACAGAATGAGAGATAATATGTCTTCTGTGCAAGCGAATGAACGTGAAAGTCGACAAGGGATCCAGCATATACGGGCTTCTATGAGATCTATTAAGCACTCTATGCTGCAAGAAAATGAAGATGAAAATCAACAAGGGATTGAGCACATTCGATATTCTCTAATATCTAGTAAGCACTCAGAATTTGTGCAAACAAATGAAGATGAACATCAGCAAGGTATCGATCATATTCGAGAATGTGCAAGATCTACTAAGCACTCTGAACTAGTGCATGACTATGAAGATGAGTATCAGAAAGGGAATGAGTATATTCCAAATAGTCCCAGATCCGTTTTGCATTCTGAAGTGATGCAAGCAAATGAAGATGAATATCAGCAAGGGATTGAGCATATTCAATACTCTCTAATCTCTAGCAAGCACTCTGAAGTTGTGCAAATGAATGAAGATGTATATCAGCAAGGTATCGAGCATATACGTGATTTTCTAAGATCTAGTAAGCACTATGAAGTAGTGCTAGTACATAAAGATAAAAATCATCAAGGGATTGATCATATTCAAGACAGTCCAAGCTCCTTTGCAAATTCTGAATTTTTGCTAGTAAATCAACATGAAAATAATATTTCAGATTGTCCAAGACCGAGCAAGCACTCTGAAGTGGTGCAAAAAGATGAAGATACAATTCTGCACAGGATCGAGAATTTCCAAGAGTTTCCAAAATCCAGCAACGTCTCTAAAGTGGTGCAAACAGATAATTATGGAAATCAACAAGGAATCGAGCTTATTCGAGATACTTCAAGACTCAATATGCATTCTGACCTGGAGCAAGAGAATGAACATGGAAATCATATCGAGAATATTCGAAATAGTATAAAATCAACAGTTTCATTCAAACCAGCAGAATTTGATGATCGTGAATTGGTCAACGAATTTAGACATACTGCACGATCAACAGAGTTGTCTGAAGCATGGCAAGAACCTGAAGATGCACATCAACAACGGATCAATTATAAAGATTCAAAAAAGTTGTCAACGTTGTTTGATGAACTGTTGGTCTTGATTGAAAATGAAAATGTTCGTCAGGAAGAGAAACCAACTCTGCGGTTCCAAGTGCTAAAAGTAATAAAACTTCTACATCATTACGGGGTCGACACTATCAGGAGAGGAGTGGAGAACGAACTTGAGGATATAATTAAAAATTCTAATGAAATAGAGGAAGATATGGCTATATACTATAGAAAGAAAGGTCTAGAGATAATGTTGAAAATATGCAACACGGAAACATGTCAAACAACTATTTACGATATAATAGGCAAGGCAGAAAGGCATCAAGTGTTCTTTATATAGCGAGGAGTGTTCTTTCTATAGGGAGGACTGATTAGGCAGCAAGTGTTCTTCATATAGCAAGGAGTGTTCTTTTTACAGGGAGGCCTGATCATTAATTGATTTGTTTTTGTAAAAATAATTGAGTTTGATGTTCTTTATATTGCAAGGAGTGTTCTTTTTATATAGGGAAGACTGATCATTAATCGAGTTGTATAGGTATAAAAAATACTTTAAATATCTCCACTTCCACCACCCCTGCAATTCTGATTTTGCTGACAATAAATTTGCTGGTTGACGTGAAGTGCTTTCTTTAGCATGGATTTACCTATTCAGTTTTATTTCTACACAGATTAGCATCATCATGTCCGTGTTGCTCCTTGTGCTAATATGTCATTCATCAACCAATACCGAAATGATTTTTAACTTATTAACCTAAACCACCTTATAATGCGAAGCATAGTGTCATTCTTAGAATTTGTCTTCTAAGCCAACCATGCTGCATTTAGCACTCACTACCCATCAAATGAACTACTAGACAAGCCTTTACTAAGTGTTCTCACACACTTATGCAATGAATGAATGGATGAAACTGAAAGGTGGTAACCCGCAGAAGCATCATTTGGTAAGTATTACTCTCTCCATCCCATCTATTTCTTTACATTTTGGAAAGAGTGTCCAACACGCATTTTAAGGTTCATATAAAGTATAATTTCATAACTTATTAATCCAATTCTACGTAATGCCATACATGAGTACACAACTGATGTAATTGCACATATAGTGATGGAGAAATGGTTGCAACCTTTCACGATCTGTCTTTTAATCCATATCCAGAGTTCCTACATTGACTAGCTTGCCAATGATTTTGGTATTATAGTTTTTTTTTGGCATTATTAGGAAGGGTCTGGGGGTTCCTCACAGATGTATATTGCAACATATGGGGTTCGAATCCTGACAAAATATGTTCTGTTCCTATTGCTCGTGAAATGCTGAAACCTTGATATTTTTTTCTAAGCGCAGAAAGATAGAGTTCGACCTCCTGAATTGATAATACGTAGTGCCAGTGTTACACTTCCGTAGATAGAAGTTATGCTGCAAAAATCTTCTGCCAAGGATGCAAACTCTCTTTAATGAATTTTATCAAATCTATCCTCCATATTCTCAGACTATCAATGTGGTTTTATTTTCTTCATCCAACTCTTCACTATATGCCTCGACCCTCCTCTTGCCATGGTTGTACGTAGAGCCAGCCAAACGAACGGGCCAAGCGTGCCGGACCGAATTTTGGACAGGTCGGTTTGTTGACAACTGAAATCGTGAACGGCATGCGAGGATATACGGTCTGGACCGAGCCGGACCGATTACAGAATTGGAGGGCTCGTGAACAGCACGTGAATAAAGCGAATAAAACGGTTCAGGCTAATAGGCGGTTAACAACCGAATATTTTGATTAAACTAGAATAAAGAAACCTGGTAGGTAGGCGGTTAACCGCTCGGCCCGCATAAACACTAAGTATGATATTTATGCTCACTTCTTTCTTTGACCATGCATGTTGCACGCATAACTACATAAGCATATTTCTATTTTTTTAATAAGCTGTTGTAACTTGTAATTGTAAATTGTAATGAATCAGAGTTGTTGTAATAAAAAAAAATATAAAATCTTCTCACTTTGATTACAAATTGATTGTAAAGAATAGTTACAATATTGTAAACATAAATTGATCTTTTTTATATTGTAAGATTAAAGTGACAGCAGGAGCAGAATTAAAATCTTTTTTCTTTTTTTCAACTTCATTTTTTCTGTTGAAAATATATTTCCGAATTTAAAAAATTAAAATATATTTAAATAAGAAAAAGAGGACGGTACCTCTATAAATTTTTGTTAGAACGAAAACACGCGCTAATATTCACGCAAGTATACGAGATCGCAAGTAATATAGAATTAATCTTAGTTCGTACCCGCCGAGACTGGTTTAGGTTAATTTCAATTAATGTACTTATGGAACGATGGTATGGTTATTATTCAATACTAAGACGAATAACATGTTGAGATTGTATATAACTAAGATATTAACTAACATATATTATCTAAGAGATTAAAATGTTTGATTTACTATATGAGACTAACATGGGATCCTAACTTCATTACTACTTCATTCAATAGCCTTTTTGTTCTTAACCTTAGCATGCAATGGTGATGACACTAATCAGACAACACGAAACTAGTAAACGCCAACTTTCATTGCACGAATATCCTACTACCAGACATCCATAAAAGAGATAAAAGCTGAATAGACACCAAGTATGTTGAGACCCTATATGTCTATAGAATTTGACAACATAAAGGTTTAATGCGCAAGTTATCTATCTTGATTACATAGGGCAAATAAGATGGTTAAAATTACCTACGAATCATGCATAATAAATATATGAACCTATGCTAGCATGACAAGTTCTAAACCTCTAAATTCAATGTCGCTTCATTAGAGATTAACACGCTATCTTATAAGTTCACGACGCTCATAAGACGAATAAGCACAACCAATACTAGGATATCATATAATCACCACACACTAAGGTATCAAAACATATTAACTATTGAAATTCATAAGTAAATCCGCTAGAACCCCACGATAACGATTAGCCCATAACCGAACTCATCATCACTGTGGGTTCCGATGAAAACATGATCTAGTAAACTAAGTCTTTATAAACTGAATAAATAAACCAAGGTACGTTAAACAAGAATATAGGTTCAACAAACAAGAAAACTAGCTTCTAAGATTACAACTTAAAATAAAGAATCACAAGAATAAACTAGATCCTCTTCGCCTTGGTTGTATTTGTGCTCCTAGGTCGTCTTGTCGTCTTCTCCTTAGTCTCTGTTATGAAAAACGTCTTTTTAAGGCTTTATATATGCTTTGGAATGATCCTGGGCTTCAAACTCTCAAAATCCAAGGAGAAACAGAATTCTGAAAACCCGACCTGGCACGGCCGCGCGCTATCATAGAGCGGGCGTGCTGTCCTTTGGTTGTTCTGGCGCGGCCGCGCGCTATCACAGCGCGGGCGTGCTGACCTTCTGGAGAAAAGTCATTTTCTTGTTTTCTTGGCTGGATTTTTACCGGCGATTCACGAGCAACATCCAGGACACCTTCCTAACACAAATTTGGCACCAAAGCAATGCTAAATCACCTCATTCCTTTAGCTATGCCTGGAATGCAATACACTACAAAAATGAATCAAATACACACATAAATTGAGTACAAAACACCAATTCGAAGCTTTTATAGGTTGTTCTAAGTGGAAATAAATGCCACTTAACACACCCCAAACTTGAACCGATGCTTGTCCTCAAGCATAAACAGACTAAAAGAACAAGAAATAAAAGTGCATGAATGCAGCGATCCCCTCATATTAACTAAACCAACCAATGAGCAACATCTCAACAAATGCAGTTATTCGCACAAAGATCATTCAAATCCCTCAATTCAACTCACATGCCAGAAACGTGCGTGTGTGCAAATGCTTAACAGATATACTATCACAAATAGATCAATAATCATGACTCACTACTCATCAAGGCAATCACAAAGTTATAAATATAATAAAAGCTAAACTCAAAATGACTAACAACACTTCAATTTTTATATCGGAGTTATTACATAGATTCATGCTTTTATTTATAACACATAAACAATCACAAATATGCTTATTTGATCGTGCAATGAGTGAGGTCCACAAAAGACTTATGCAATAATACCCATATAGCGAGCGTTAGGTTAGTGGATCACAGACTATAAAATTCTTAGGTCACTAGGCACAAAGTCCCCTAAGAACTTAATAACTCGAGTATTAAAGAGCCCACTCGTGATCAATTATGCATCAACACATATTTTTTTTCTTCTTTTTTTCTATTTTTTTCCATTTTTTCTTTTTTTTTATACATGATTTCTGAACGAGTGCATTTTGCTCCATCTGTAATATCCCGTATTTTTAGAATTATTATAATTATTATTTGTTTATATATATATATATATTTTGTTTTTATGATTTAGAAGGAATAAAATGGTGGATATTTTATTCCTGTTTGACGAGTTTGTGTTATTAAATGGTAATGTGCTAATTGTTAAGTGTTATATCAATCCTTGTTAATTTCTGAAAATATTTACTTAAATGTATTATTTTCAAAAGGTATTTGAAAGCCGGTCTTATTGATATCGGTAAATTAAGTTTGTTTTGTAATATCCGGGATATATCGTGTAATTATTTTTATCAATAAATAATTATTATATGAATCTTAGTGAATTATATGATAATTGGAAGTGATGTTTGGATGTTTATATGTAATAAATTTTAAATATTTCAATTTTTATATGTCCAGAATAAAGTATAGATAATTATGATATTTTCTGGTAATTTTTGGACTATTACATGATTTAATATTGATTTATGATTTTATTAATTATTTTTCTGAATAATTACAAAACTATTTTATAAAGCCGGGAATCGTCCAACTTTAACCGTTTTTGCGTTTTTACAACCCGAAACTCTTCTGAAAACTCCTTCCTAACATAATCTGATAATCCCAGACATTTTCCGTGTTTTAACTTTTTCGATCCGGATGACGGTTTGACCCGTACGCGTCCCGGCGCAAAATTTTCTATACGACAATCATTTCGGTAGATCAATAAAACCCGTATTCTCGAGAGACGGGATATTTTTACATTATTTTCGTATAAAGTATTTTATAAGAAGTCCGGTTTTGATAATTATCCAAATCCGATATTAAATTGTATCATTTTTTTAGTTACTTAGCGGCTAAGTAATCTATTTTCGGATCCGATATGACCCAACAGAATACTCGTTACGTGTTTAAACTACATTTATATGAATCGATCTGCAACCTGGACTCGTATTTATTTGTGTCTTTATCGAGGTACTTGATTTATCTCGTTTTATGTGCGTTTGAATGCATTTTATGTGTTTTCGGGATTTTATGTTAATTTAGGAAGCATTTCTTTTTTCAAAAATAAACGGACTGGGACCCCACCGGAACGTTAAATCTACAAAATTCGTGTTTTTATTTTTATAAAATAATTCGTATTTTAAATACCCAGTATTTCTACATTTTTGAATTATTCGCAATTTTTGGAGAATTTTGATACAAATTTTATATTTTACTGTTTTTAAAATTATTCCCCGTAATTATTATTTTGGGGCTTAATTATTTTAATTACGAGATAAAAATACCCTAAATTGATTTTGGGGTATTTATTTTTCAGAAAATATAAATAGCCCATTAATTCTTTTTATTTCATTTTTTATTTTCATTAAAAACAAAAACAAAGAACAAAGAGTTTGGGGGTGTGATTTCTTCTTGAACATAAATCGAATGATTTTGGGGGTTATAGGAATCCGTTGTTATCATTCTTGATATCAAATTAAAGCCCTTGAAGGGAGCTTTCTGTTCGTACCAAGATCATCATCTGAGGTGCAGTATTTCTAAAAATTAATTTTTTGAGTTCTTGAAACTTGAAATGATCGATTTTGATTTCTGGTGGTTATTGATTGTTTTTGATGTTACAGATAGCTTTAAAGTGATCAGGAGAGTCGATTTATGTAGTCGTTTGATTTGTTTTAGTTTCAAAATGATATAGCCGAGCTTTTCATTTTTTCGGATTTTGGATTTGATTTTTCTGGAATTATGATTAAAGAACTTCTGATTTTGATTATTGATAATGATTGTACTGATTCCGGGCTTTATTTTGGTTATTAAAACTTGATTTTTGGTTAGGGATTCGTGGAAGTCGGATTTTTGGCCGGCGTTCTTCGAGGTTTCGATCGGAAACCGTAAATGATTGTTGTTTGGTGTTGTTGCTAATATAATCGAAGTTCTGGGATGATTTAGAGTGGTTTAGGATCGAAAACAGGAGTAAACGGCGAGGAACTAGCCTATGGAGTGTTTCCGGACGTCGGCCGGTTTCTGGAGTTTTCCAGATTCCGGCGATATCTTGCCGCGCCGGTCGATTTCTCCGTGGCTCCGGCCGTTTCTCCCTCCCTTGTGCCACCGCTTGATCCCCTTTCTGACAAACTAAATACAGAAAACCTGTTTGTAGGTTTTCTTTTTATTAAAATTTAAAATTCCTTTTCCTATTTTCAAAAACCATTTTCTTTTATTTTTTTAAAAAAATCATTTAGTTTAATTTTCAAAAATCAATTACTTATTATTTATAATTCTAAAAATTATTTTCTTAATTGTTTTAAATTCCAAAAATTATTTGTTTCAGAAATTCATATTTGTTTTAATTTTTTATAATTTGTTTTTATTGATTATTTATAGATTTAATTAATTGGTTAATTCATTTAATCAATTAATTTTATTTATAAATAGTTAAATAAAATATAATTATTTATAATTAATTCAAATAAATTCTAATTTTTTTTTTAAACTATTAAAAAAATATATTTTGGTATTTCAAAATATATTATTATTATTATTATTAATTAATTTATTCCTAATTATTCATATTTAATTCGTAGAAAATAAATCGTTCGTCCGTTTAATACGAAACGAACGCGTATAGACTCAAAAAAATATTCCGCTTTCATTAAAAATACTTTTGAGACCCAAAATCTTTTGTTTAGAAAGGTCACTTATTTTGAAATTCAGTTCTGAGTCGTTTATTTACCTAAAACATATTTTTGACCCGATTTCAGTTTTAAACGTACCGAGTCAAACCTTTTGACGAACCGAGGCATGTGTGATATGAATTATGTGATATGTGAGTTATGTGTTTACGTGCTATGTGAATTACATGCATATGTGAGTCAGAATTTTTTTTGTTTGATTGTCTTCTTTATGTGTGGGCTATCGTATGGGTAGACGATAGAATTTTGACGCACAGTTCATCGAATAATTATCGTTTAGACGATTAGAATGTTATTTTTTAATTATAGATACGAGTCTTTCAAGATGATCAGGACCAGATGGAATGGATGAAGACTAAAGTTGAATAGTATGGAATATTGGGTTGCAGCACTACATAAGCAGCAGATCAAAGATTTAGCGAAGTAAAAGACGGTGATGTTTTGAGACAAAATGTCAGAATAGATGCGTTTTTGCGAGTGTGACTAACTGCTAAAAACCCAAAGGCAAGTATTTCTATCATCACTTATTGTTCAAGTGATATATATTTCGAATCCTATTATGCAAATATTATTTTCCCTATTCTCAGTTCAGAATAGATAAATGTTTTACATATCGCTGAATTAAAATGTTTATCATGCAAGTACTCTCTGCTATTCTATGTTCAGAATAGTTAAATGTTTTACTTAACAAATTAATGGATTCATAAATGTTTTGGATTTTGAGAAAGATGATTTTGTTGCGAGTATTCCTGCCCAAGTGAATGAGGGAATAAAATTATCTGGGATATCGATTGATTCGGCTCCTTTTTCAATAAAAAAGTTTTAAGATTGGAATGGTTACTCGTTACAGCGTAGGTGATCGAGATGTCGGTACAGCTGTAATATCTTTTAAGGCGAGTATATGCCTTTTTTGGCGCCCTATAGGTACCGTATGGCTGCGGGATACGGGTAGTACCTATATTTACGGTATGACTGCGGGATACCGGTGCTGTTTCGTGACTAATCATCAGGAACAACATGAAATATTATTGGTTCCAATCTAAAATATTGTTTTCTAAATTGTTTTGATAATCATAGAATAAATGATTTATCAACTGTTTCAGTTTTAGATTAATGGTGAAATGTAATTTTGATTCAATTTCTGATTTATGCTGATACGTACTTTGTTGTTAAATATCAAAGGTGGTATTAGTATAGATGATTGATGTTGACTTCAGTATGGGATGTTATGAGCATCAAAGTTCGTATTGATATCTAATTTGATATGACAACAAAATGAGTATTAATATCAAGAGTTCGGTTTTGAATAAAGTTTATGATTCACTCCATAATCATTGTTTCATGTTAGTGTTGTTTACGATATTTCCGTAAACACTACTTACGAGTTTTGTTTTCGTCAAGATTCAAAGTATTGCTGAACCATTTTGCTCGAAAATATCAAAAAGAGTTTTGAGTACAGTGAGAAACAATTATCCGATTCTTTAATAAATTTCTATTTCAGCAATTATGATTTTAAAATATTCTGCGCTATTCTAGATGTCGGTTTAATATCAAAACGACGATATATATATATATTATAATGAACTTGCTGAGCATTTCTTTCACTCATATTTGCCTGTTTTCAAATTAAACCTCCAGTAAGGATTAACTTGCGCTGTTTAGCCGCGTAATTCGAGGAAGCAAAGAAGAAGCTTTTGAAAGGTGGTTGGTCCAGGGTTTGCGAACTAGTGTAAGTTTTATTGTATAAAGTTGTTTATATTATATTATATTATAGTTGTGTATTTTATAGTTAAATGATACTTCTTTTCGAAGTTATACTAGCGGGTTAAGTTTTAAAATTGAGAATTGTTGAAAAGAGTTTTAAAAGAAAGTGAAAAATTTATTTGTGGAATTTGGATATCTTGTTTCTAGAACTATAACATTAAAAGATCATGGATTAATTGGGTTCATAGATGATAAATATCTCCCGCTGGCATTTATTTATTGATTTAACAGGTTATTTTGGATTTAAGTTTCATAGTGACGACCAAATCCTCTGACCCTGGAGTTGGGGGCGTTGCAGGTTGGTATCAGAGCTGAGGTTATAGTAAACTAGAAATGAGAGTGTGTATGAGTGTGTATAGTTATGTGAGGACGCTTGAGCTCATATCGAGTTCCTGTTGGACTATTGGATATAGTACCAACGAATAAGTTAAGATAGGCGCATTCATTTGAGATGGGTGTGATGAGCTGGACAAAACTACTGGCAGTTGCAAACTTCTATTATAGAATCTTCCGAGACTACGATTCGACGACGATGAAGATTATCGATATTTTTGGAACATGAAGAAGTGTCTAGAATCGGATGACGAGTCAACAGAAGAGTTCAAATTGAAGATAAGTATTAAGACCTTGGCAATACCTTCTCTTTTTATAATTTCTTTTGACCTCTCTCAAAAGAGGTATCTATTAAAGGATATATTCCTTAACACTCGCTTAGTCATTTTATGCCAGAATCTTGTTTTCCGGATTCCATTTCTTCCAGAGATTTCAGCCTTGAAATCTTTTCAGTTTTATTCATTTGATTTTGATTTCCTTTGATATTCTTTTATTCTGACTGAGATGAACAACCCTAACTATAGGGGAAACAAGGTATACCTGTCTGTGTGATAGGAGTTGGATAGGACGCCATCACTTGTGTGTGTTGTGACTACAAGAAGGTTAACAACCTTTAGTAGTGTCTTGATTTGGACATGCAATACCAAGTTCATTTGATCATATTGATCTCTCAGTTATTCTTTTATTTCAACAAGACTTTTTCACAAATTCAGATTTTGATCCTGTTATGATATGAAATTCTTTTCTTTTTAAAATTCCATGATTTTATTATCTGAAATATTCGAAGGTATGCCAATCAAGTTAAGCTGAGTTATCTTGGTCAAGCTAAAGAAAGGCTATGTGATGGGATTACCAATAGCAACAGCGGACTGCGATACGATTAAAGTATCAATGGCGTATTACAAAGTCAGTCTATTTCTTTATTCTCTCTGTTTATCTCTCTATCTCTCTTTCTTTTCTTTCTCTCTATCTTTCTCTCTATTCTTCTTTCTCTCGATCAGTACAAGTGAATCTATTGAGGAATTGGTCAAAAGGTATGTGGAAGGAACAATAGTGCAGAGTGAAGCACACGTGATAATTGTGTGTGTTGTGCATATGTTGTGTACTTGATGATGACATAAACAAAACACCTAAGTAGATTTTACTTAGTGAAATAATGTATCACTCGATGGATAAGAATTATAGTCCCGGCGGATAACTCATTTTAGTCCCGACGGATGATGACTTATTATCCATCGAGTGAGTAGCTTATGTAATAATGAGTCTGTAGCACATTTCTGCATACACCTTTGTATAGATTCTGTAATAGCATATAAGTCATGTTGACTTTAACTAGATATGCAGAATAGGTTGATTAATTGTACATAGATGATGTCTTGTAATTCTGCATAAATGAATTGAAGTCAAGTGCCAAAATAGCTACCGACGGATGATTAACAAAGCCATCGACGGATGATCAAATGGCTATCAACGGATGTTTTATATAGCAGTCGACGAATGATCAATGAAGCCATCAACGGATGATCATAAAGTCGACAGATGATCATGTACTCAACGGATAAAGAATTCAAATATCAGTTGACAGTGACAACTGGTCACATGCGTCGAAGTGTATGCAAATGGAATGAAGAAGCCTATTAATTGGGTAATAGAGAACAAAGTAACAAAATATTAGACCCGATAGTATTTATAATGATCCTGTCTTTTGACTTTGTAATCTTGGTATTATATAAACCAAGAAGTAGCAAATAGAAACTAAGATCTGAGATACAAAAAAAAGGTGAGAAACATTTGTAAGCAGAATCATTAGCATTTCTCTATATTCTCAGTAGTTCAAATTTGTAAGCAGCTGTGAGCATTCTTGCACACAGAGTTCTCTCGATATAATATATATCTCTGGTGGAATTGTTTAAATCCACCAGAAAGTTTTTAAAGACTCTTGTTTTTAATTACTTATGTTTTGATTCACTTAAGTTTTTATTCCGCATTGTGCTAATCAAAACACTTATATTTATATTCGAGTTTGAATATTTTTATTTTAAGAAAAAGGTTCAAGAATTCCATTCAACCCCCCTTCTGTAATTCTTGCTATATTGTTAAGGGACTAACAATTGGTATCAGAGCAAGCTCTTAATCTAGAAAGAGTTTAAAGATCAAAACAATTAAGCAAGATGAACAAGAAGGATGTTGGAGTCAAGATTCCTTTTCTAGATAAAGATAATTACCATCATTGGAAGGTAAAGATGCATCTTCATATGCTTTCTCAAGATGAGGCCTATGTGGACTGCATAGAAAGAGGCCCTCATGTTCCAATGAGAGCTGCAACAGGAAATGAGCCATCAGTTCCCAAGCCAAGGCATGAATGGTCTGATCTTGACATTGAACAAGTCAGGAAGGATAAAAAGGCCATGAATATTCTATTTAATGGAGTTGATGCAGACATGTTTGACAACATTATCAACTGCAAAACTGCCAAGGAAGTCTGGGATACTATACAGATAATCTGTGATAGCACTGAGCAAGTTAGAGAAAATAAGATGCAGCTCTTGATTCAGCAATATGAGCATTTTCACAATGAGGAAAGTGAGTCTCTCACTGATATTTTTAGTAGGTTTCAAAAACTACTAAATGCTCTTAAGTTACATGAAAGAGTCTATCAGACTAAAGACTCTAATCTAAAATTCCTTAGATCTCTTCCAAAGGAATGGAAACCAATGACAGTCTCATTAAGAAACTCACAAGATTATAAGGAGTTTACTTTGGAGAGACTGTATGGCATCCTGAAAACCTATGAGCTTGAAATAGAGTAGGATGAAAGGATGGAGAGAGGAAAGAAGAAAGGAGGATCCATTGCACTAGTTGCTGATTTGGAAAAGGAGAAGGAAGTGAAGATGGAAGCTGTTGAATCAACTTCTAAGGTCTGTGAGAACAAGGGCAAGGGGCTTGCAGTAGAAAGTGAAGATTCATTGAGCCAAGATGACATGGAGGACATTGATGAGCACCTAGCATTTCTTTCCAGGAGATTTGTCAAGCTCAAGTTCAAGAAGAACTTTGGAGCAGCCAAGCCAAATAGAAACATGGTGGATAAGTAAAAATTCAAATGTTTCAAATATGGCTTGGCAGGGCATTTTGCCAATGAGTGTAGAAAGTCAGATTCCAGTAAGAAAAAGTTTGAGTCTGTGGATTATAAGCAAAAATACTTTGATCTACTCAAACAAAAGGAAAGGGCTTTTATTACACAAGAAAATGACTGGGCATCATATGGTCTGGATGAAGATGAAGATGTCAGCTATGTCAATCTAGCCCTAATGGCCAAGTCTGATGAGACAGAGACAAGTTCCTCAAGCAATCAGGTAATTACTACAAACCTTGCACATTTATCTAAAGCTGAGTGTAATGATGCCATAAATGACATGTCTACAGAATTATATCATTTGCATGTTACACTTAAGTCTCTTACTAAAGAAAATGCTAAAATCAAAGAAAACAATTTGTTTTTAAGTGAGAGGAATAATGTGCTTGAGTCTCAGTTTATTGATTTTGAGAAATTAAGAATTGAGTGTAAGATTGCCAAGGAGGAATTAACTGAGTCCTTGAAAAAGGAAGAGACTTTGAAGAAGCAGCTCGAGCGTGAATAAGAGGTGATTAAAGCATGGAAAACATCCAGGGATGTCCATGCTCAAATCACCAAAGTTCAAGGAATTGAGTCTTTCTGTGATGAAGCCTGGAAAAAGAACAAAGAGAAACTAGAACCTAATTTGGTAGATGGACTGCTAACAGATGTAGACTCGATGGATGATGAGGACTATCCGTCGGATAACAAAAAGTGTTATCCGTCGAATGATGAAAATCCTCATCCGTCGGCTGTGAGCAAGCCCATTAGCAAAGCCAAACTAATCAAGCTTAATGAGAAGTATGGGTCTGTTTCCAAGAACTTTGTTTCAGGAGAGTCAAGTCAAGTTAAGAAAGGGAAAAAGGCTAATGTCGGTCACATGACTGTCAAACAGTTAAGTGACAGACTTGAGAAAATTGAGGTAAAAACAGAGACTAAAAGGAAAAATAATAGGAATGGTAAAGTAGGGATTAACAAACACAATAACTACACACCTGATAAATATGCTCCTAGAAAAATCTGTGTCAAGTGTGGTAGTGTAAATCATTTATCTGTTAATTGTAAATCTGCCATGCATACTCCCATGTCTGTTCAGTCTCAATTTCCTAACATGAATGCCATGCCTTCCATGCCTGTTAATGCTATGCCTACACAGAACATGAATGCACAGTTTGCTAATATGCCATTTGCACCTAATCCTTATTATGCTGCATATAGTATGCCACAAATGCCATTTAGCATGCCTTACTGGAATAACATGTTTACACCAAGCATGCCATTTCCTGTTAGTCATAATATGCATGATAATTCTGTTGCAATGAATGGTTTCAAAGATCCAATCCAAATGACTAAGGATGAATCTAAAATTCCTAAGTCAAATGAGATAAGACCTAAGAAACAAAAAAAGAAAGCTAACAAGGCAGGACCCAAGGAAACTTGGGTACCAAAATCAACTTAATTTGATTTTGATGTGTGCAGGGAAACAGACAGAATCTTTGGTACTTGGTTAGTGGTTGTTCAAGACACATGACTGGTGATTCTACCCTCACAGAGTTTAAGGTGAGAGCTGGCCCAAGTATTACTTTTGGAGATGACAGCAAGGGTTATACTGTGGGATATGGCTTGATTTCAAAGGACAATATCATTATTGAGGAGGTTGCCTTAGTGGATGGTCTCAGACACAATCTGTTGAGTATCAGCCTGTCACACCCCCAACTTAAATAGCGAAATAAATATAGCTATTACATCTTTTTAATGAAGATTACACAACCAAAATCCAAGATCTTACAGTTTAGGGTTTGGAACAGCCCAACACTACCAACTATTACATCTGATTACAAATACCGAGTCCTCACACAACTATTATTACTTATTCTACCTGAGCTCGAACATAAGCATCAGCATCACAGGTCTTACGGGCAGTCTGCTTGAATCTAACCATAGCTGCTAGCTGTAATATAAGGGTAAAGCAAGAAGTGAGCTAAAAGCTCAACAAGTGCTAATAGTACAACGCAAAACATAAATCGAGATATACCTTTAGGAATGACAATGGAAAGACATAATCAATGATAACGAGAGATAAAACTTATGTGAGTTGGCATCATTTTGCTTGCATCAAAACAAATTTTAAAAATCATTCTTAATCAAAATCATTTTATGACGCTACGGATTACAGCCGGTGATCAGCCGCGAAGTAATCCCGAACCTCGCTGGGTTCTAAAACATTATTGGGAATCCCTAGGCAACTTTTAAGCCTAATATAAGTGTGGAAAGGACTCGCGTCTCAGTCCAGATCCACCATTCAAAGAAAACATTTATCTCCCTTTGGGACTGAAAAATCCACATTTTAATCATTTTAAAAACTGATGCCGATTTATGACAAAATCTCTTTCGACTGTAATCATTTTTATCAAGGGATTATAGATCAACTTGAAACACTGGAAATATGACACTAAATCTCAGGGCCATGATCCACTAGACTTTACTATATTAGGGTAATTGAGAGGTTTCCATAAACAAGAACTTTGACAAGGAAATTGAGCAAGGCTATTGGATAATATGAAAGAGTAATGCCAAACTAGGCTTAAAGCAATGGTTGTAGACAAGGTATAGGTATTAGAACATCAAGAAGATAAGCATCACTGGTTCCAATAGGATAGAGGTGTTAAAATATAAAGAAAGTGATCATCAGCTCAAGATATAACAGGGTATCAAGCTTTTAGGGTAAGGATAGGGTTATCAAACAATCATGAATGAATTTAAGAAATGATTGGCTTTTAGGTATCAAGATAAAGTTTCTATCGAGGTTATTTCAAGAGTTGAATCAAAGCATCAGGGTGCAATATCAAGATTTCTCAGGGATCAATAGCATGATAATCAAAAGGATCAATAAGGTATTATAACAAATCTCTATTTTATCATGGCATTAAACTATCATGAAAGACTTTTGAACTACTTGCAATACGTACTTGAGGGTTCA